>NC_090322.1:217338919-217638919 GCF_040869045.1 Eurosta solidaginis | reverse complement strand
CATTTGTATCTCAAATAAGATGAAAATTTTCGAGGCAGCATGTAGGTCCATTATGTTTTATGGTGCGCAAGTCTGGGGTGTTGATAAGTTTGAATGCGTAGAGAAACTTTCTCGCTTTTTAAAAAAGTAAATTTTTTTACCAGCTAATACACCAAAATATATGTTACACCTTGAATCAGGTTTATCGTCGCTATTCAGTCACACCTTATGCATTCACATGCTTTATATTGCGCGCTGTTTAAGTTTGGCCGCAAATAGACTGCCCCGAGTTGTAGCAGAGGAGGCAGTGAGACAAGGGTCGTACTGAGTCAAAAAGTGGAGAAACGTTTATGAAAGTGTCGACATGGTGCCTCTGTCTGACTTTTCTTCCGCATCGCTTAATATGAGCATACCAATTTTACTAGAGAAATTGATTCAAAAAGAGTTTGCAGAATATGCCGATAGTTCTTTTCAGTTGTCACATGATCTTTACTCCGACTTGCTCCCTATGTACTCTACCTATTTTAACGATGAGTATTCTGCATACGCCATAAGTCTGATATTCCGAGCAAGGGGTGGCTTGCTAAATCTTAATGCTTAATGTTTTAAAAAAATTTTTTCCAAAAACCGTTCTATGTGTAATTTATGTGTAGCTGAAGACACCTATCACTTCATTGTGATATGTCCTATATATAAAGACATACGGTTTAATTGTTTTGGTGAGAAAGTTTTAGATCTGCAGAAGGTGGTAAATATCCTTAATGGTTATAAATATAATTCACTCTTTGTTTATATAAGAAATTGCCTTAAATATAGAGAACTTATTATCAACGAATTTTCCTAAACGAGTTGTTTATTTATAAGTGATATTAAGACACACAACAGTTATTGTTATTGTCTGGTATCTTTATTTCTTTTTCTATATTTATAGTTTAATTAATTTTGCTTTACATTTGTAATTTCTAGTTGAAAGAAAATAAATAAATCACTACTACTACTACTATTCTGTCAGGCAGTTGACGGATAAGATATCACATTTGTTTTATCCACAATGATGACATATTTATTACAGCACGCTTACTTTAGGTTTTTTTTTTCAAAAACATTTAAAGAAATGCTTGTTTGTAAGAACTTATACGGTAGTAGAAGGTCCAATAATTCACCATAAATATTTAAATAAAAAAAAAAATTACTTACAAATAAATAAAAGCTATGAACAAAATAATTAAATTCAGAGTACAAAAGCTTGTGGTTCGCTTTACACTATAAAGGAGTTCAGAATTTTGTTGATATGGCGTTGGAAACGTTGCTATAGCAAATAAAAGCTACAGACACCCACTCAGCATTTAGATGATTAAATTTTGAATTTCCCTACATTTAAATACAATTTGATTACTCTTTCTGACTAAATAATGAGTTATCATACAATGAATAAAAAAAATAATCAAATATGAAAACTTTTGATGATCAAAAACTGAAAAGCATTTTTCGACCACTTTTCGGAATCATTTTTGAAGTCCTTTGATGATTAAATTTTGTATTTCATAAAAACCAACAAAGAAATAATCAAATATGCTTACCTTTGATGATCAAAAACTGAATATAGTTTTTCAATCACATTTTGGAATCATATTTGAATCAAATGTGCTTACTTTAGGTGATCAAAAATTTATAATCATTTTTAATTGAGCTTTCTGAACCTTTTCTGACTATATTTGTTGACTGAATAATGAGTTTTATACTTGTTAAAATTTTACTTTTCATAGATCTTATTTTTTTCACATATTCACATTTTTTCAATAATGAAGCTCAGAAAAGATACATATGTATATAAAGATTTTTTTATTAAGACATTCTTCCCGGCCAGCATTTTTTGAAAATTTTGATCAAAAAATATTCAAATATCATACCCCAAGATGATTAAAAACGTTCAAATTTAAAAGCATTTTCTGTTCGAAAATTAATGTATCGTCGGGAGAAAAATGTACCTTAAATGTGATTATTCTTGAATAATCATTTATGATTCATATTTCAAAACGCTTTTTGGTCATATTTGTTATCATTGTAAAATTGAGCTTCTATTGTTTAGAGTATTTTTCAGAGTAATTTTCTAATCATATTCGTGAACATATTTCAATCGTTTTGAATCATTTTTGAATGCGATTATGATGCATTTATTCTTCATATCTCATTCAAAATAAGATACTACATAGTAATCTTATTTCATCAGGGGAGGAAAGCATGCGGAAGTGAGCTATTTGAACCACAGGTCACTCGCAAACAAACTTTACCGATATACACCTGCGACTACAACATCCAGCATCATCTATGATCGTCAACATATTGAAATACGATATGGTACGGGATGTTGAAGCCATATCCTGATACATATGTCAATAGAGTTTCACTTACCTGGGGTTCAAATAGTTCACAACCTTTGTATTCTCTAATGGCTAGATTTGTATTTTCTGGGAAGCCAAAGGTGGAGAAATGGTTCTTTCCTTAGGAACAGTATTTACATTATTTTTTGTCTTGAAGAATAAAATTTTAATATATTTTTTCTGAACTTCATGATTGAAAAAATGTGAGTAGATATGTGAAAAAAATAAGATCTTCAATGAAAAGTAAAATTTTAACAAGTGAGGCAAAAACCTCCCCCGACGGTTTTGGTCGTATTTTAGCAATCGTCCCCGGTAATGCAGTATCACAATTTGTTAATTAAAATAGGCTAAAACATATGGATTTTAAAGAGAGATGTAATTAAGTGCTCGTTTGAAAGTAAATAAGGATATTTCTTTGTAATTTTACGATAAAAATTTTACGCGGTTTTCGTTAGCAGCAACTCCACTTTTCTTTGACTAAAGAATTACAACAGTGCCAAATAGCATCCACAAAAAAAAGGAGCAAGAACAAGCATTTTATCAGGTGTGCGTGGCTGTGTATGTGCGTGCTGCTACATATCCTACTTGTAGACCTTTTCAATGATCATGGTATCTTTGTCGATACTAAAAATTTTAATTTTGCAAACCAGCAATGTAAGCGGCCGCTATGTTTTCCGTATCTTCGCGCTAATTGATCGTCTTTCCTCCTCTCCATGATTCTCAGGCTCTCAAGTGTATATCTTGTTGCTTCTCTCTTCTTTATCAATAATTTTCGTGTTGGTAAAGTCAGCTAAGTGTCCACTTGTTAATATATGTTGTGCTAGTGCTGTACTTGTTTTTTGTTTTCTGATATCTGCTTCATGCTCGCCTAGTCTAACCGAAAAAGGTCGTTTTGTGGTACCAATTCTTCTACATTCGTCGTTTTCATCGCCTTTACATGTTACCTCGTATATAAAATTGTTTTGTTGTTGGTGTTCTAAGGGATTCTTTGTTCCATTGTGAATGAAACTAAGTGTGATATCTTCTGCATAGACGTCAAAATTCCAAAGTGACTGGATCACCTGATTTGTAATTGACTATCGCTGTCTCATTCTGTATCTCTTTCTATCACCCGCTGAAGATATGCGCCGCCATATTGAACACCCTGTCAAAACGCTAAAAAGTAGCCATATAGAACATCCTGTCAGGCAGTTGACAGATAAGGTATTGTAGACATGGTGTGGTTTGACCTGTAAGCTAGTACTGTGTTAGGTGTTTTTGCTATGCTGTGGTAAACATTTTCGGTAAATCGTGGTATGTGCTGAAGAATTTCTTTTGTGTTTGTGGTTCCGAATTTGTTATTATTTGGCTGTGACAGTTTCTTTTCTTTCATAGATTTGTATTTTCTGGGAAGCCAAAGGTGGAGAAATGGTTCTTTCCTTAGGAACAGTATTTACATTATTTTTTGTCTTGAAGAATAAAATTTTAATATATTTTTTCTGAACTTCATGATTGAAAAAATGTGAGTAGATATGTGAAAAAAATAAGATCTTCAATGAAAAGTAAAATTTTAACAAGTGAGGCAAAAACCTCCCCCGACGGTTTTGGTCGTATTTTAGCAATCGTCCCCGGTAATGCAGTATCACAATTTGTTAATTAAAATAGGCTAAAACATATGGATTTTAAAGAGAGATGTAATTAAGTGCTCGTTTGAAAGTAAATAAGGATATTTCTTTGTAATTTTACGATAAAAATTTTACGCGGTTTTCGTTAGCAGCAACTCCACTTTTCTTTGACTAAAGAATTACAACAGTGCCAAATAGCATCCACAAAAAAAAGGAGCAAGAACAAGCATTTTATCAGGTGTGCGTGGCTGTGTATGTGCGTGCTGCTACATATCCTACTTGTAGACCTTTTCAATGATCATGGTATCTTTGTCGATACTAAAAATTTTAATTTTGCAAACCAGCAATGTAAGCGGCCGCTATGTTTTCCGTATCTTCGCGCTAATTGATCGTCTTTCCTCCTCTCCATGATTCTCAGGCTCTCAAGTGTATATCTTGTTGCTTCTCTCTTCTTTATCAATAATTTTCGTGTTGGTAAAGTCAGCTAAGTGTCCACTTGTTAATATATGTTGTGCTAGTGCTGTACTTGTTTTTTGTTTTCTGATATCTGCTTCATGCTCGCCTAGTCTAACCGAAAAAGGTCGTTTTGTGGTACCAATTCTTCTACATTCGTCGTTTTCATCGCCTTTACATGTTACCTCGTATATAAAATTGTTTTGTTGTTGGTGTTCTAAGGGATTCTTTGTTCCATTGTGAATGAAACTAAGTGTGATATCTTCTGCATAGACGTCAAAATTCCAAAGTGACTGGATCACCTGATTTGTAATTGACTATCGCTGTCTCATTCTGTATCTCTTTCTATCACCCGCTGAAGATATGCGCCGCCATATTGAACACCCTGTCAAAACGCTAAAAAGTAGCCATATAGAACATCCTGTCAGGCAGTTGACAGATAAGGTATTGTAGACATGGTGTGGTTTGACCTGTAAGCTAGTACTGTGTTAGGTGTTTTTGCTATGCTGTGGTAAACATTTTCGGTAAATCGTGGTATGTGCTGAAGAATTTCTTTTGTGTTTGTGGTTCCGAATTTGTTATTATTTGGCTGTGACAGTTTCTTTTCATGCTCTCCTGGTCTATTAACTCGCGTATTAAACTTCTCGGATAATTATCTTTCCTTAGAATGTTGTTTAGTTTTTCCAAGTTTGTTTCGTGGAATTTGTTTATTTAGTTTTTTAAAATATTTTTAATTTTAAGTTTTGTAGTTCGTTGTATCAGAAAAAATAGTATTTATAATACCATTATTAAGGTCAATTAACCTTATATAACAACCTTGAAGTAGATATACATACTGCTACAAGAATAACCGAACCTGGTTGACCTTATGTCACCCCACCATCAAATTATTGAACTTTTATCGATCCTTGATATGTGTGCAAAGTTTCAATTAACCTCATGGCTCTTTGAAGTTGGGTGTCCTTATTAGAGGTTTACGCCGATCACTATATCGGTGGCGGCGGCGTAGGCGGAGCGCCGGTATTCTTGCTTTAAAAAGCTTGTTTTTATTTAAAAAAAATAATATTTAGGAAAGGTTTTGTTTGTATGTATTTAAGGGGATCAACGTTTTGGCGATTTCGGAAAGATCCGGGGTTTTTGCCTCAAAGTCTCGCGGATCGTTCAAAAAATTTCAAGAGCAGCTGCTTGCGGAGGGACTGTCCTTTATTCACTTACTCCAGTGAGGCTTCGAAGCTAACCTCGGTCTTAGGGACTGGTACTTAAAATGGTCACACTTGTGTCTGTATGTCTCGTACAAAGCGTAGTTCCACCGAAGGAGATGTTCTGGTCTAACTTCTAATAATCCTTATCGACACTATTTCTTTAAATTATTTGTGACCCCTTGCTGGTCACGCACAAAGGCGACTTACGGTTGCTATTAATGGTCTTTTAATACTCATGGCTCTCATGGCACAGTTTTAACGATCAGCACCAACTCTAGCCTATTGTTAATCGCGCCAAAGGGGGCATCTAGGTTTTTCGGGGTGTTTTAAGAGCTATAATTCCCGAAGTGCGAACAGTAGCAAACCTGTACACCACCAGCCGCTCCCACGCCTCCTGGCCCTCATACAACATGCCAGGACAGAAGCTATAGGACTGCGACTTCGAACTCATACCTTCGTGAACGTCACTGGAAACTCTACGTATAGCTCCGAAGACTCTCTAACGGATTTTTTTTGTCGCGCTATACAGCCGAGCCCTACCAGAGAAACACCTTGAAATGTTAGGGAGTAACTATTCGGCCAAGGATGCTGCCCTCGAAATCATAAGCAGTCCAAGTGGATATTATTGCGTAACTCATGGGTGAAAATAGTATAATCCTACATAATTTAAATTTTACAAGGACCCTGGATACCTTTTTTTAAATGTAGACCTAAATTTGCAGACGTTTGTGTTCGAAACATTGCTTTCAATAGTCTTCGCTAAACCAAAACGATATTTTAGAATGAAAGTCGACCGATTTTAAGTTGAAAGATGTTAAGGTTATACGCTGAGTTCAAACTGTTGTTTTCCGGCCTTTTGGTACAAGAATTCATTATGAATAACCGCGTAGCTTCAGTTTTCAAACTATTTCGACTGTCCACTACGTTAGATTAGTAGCACACCCGGTCATTTGTTCGACTGTCTGGGGAAAACTTTTGCTTACCACTTTTAGTGTTCTTGCGAAGGACAAAGCCTCACCTGGTAAATATATGTGCCTACGTATTCACATATTAAACAGTAGCCGAAACGTGTAGGTGATATTTAAACTTGGTTTATAGGCTAGAATCTCCAAGGGACTAGTTGGGATAGGGCCGCCAACTTTAGGAAATGTCAACCTACTAAAGGATTTTGCATAATTGATTTCGCTTATTATTTACGCCAATCGGAATATAGAATCAGCGAATCAGAGAAAAATCAGCAATTTGAAAACAAGTTCGACTTGGGTCATTTTATTTGAATTCATCGTTCCTTCTTAATTTTTTTAAAAAATTATGCAAAGTGAGCATTTAAATTTTTTATATAACTTTTCTCTTAGTGTTTTGAAAAACTGAAATTTTTGGTTGAGCTCAAGGCCGGGTTTTCTTAAATAAAACACTTGGATGTGTATTTTATTTTGTTTTTATTTTTCAATATTTCGACTTCAGTCTGAAGTCATCCTCAGGAATCTTAAGCTACGTTTTAAAGACAAACAAAATAAAATACACATCCAACTGTTTTATTTAAGAAAACCCGGCCTTGAGCTCAACGAAAAATTTCAGTTTTTCTAAACACTAACGGCCAATAACGAGACAAATTAGTGTTTTAAATTCTTATAATTGGCAGTGACGCGCATCCGTTGATACCCCTTTCGACCATATCCGTCCAATTTTCGACATGAACAATAAATGGCCTAGATAGTCTTAAATGAGTAGAAAATATAGTACCCGCTCCGGACGCCGCCGCGCCGTTATTTTTGACATTCGGCGGGGGCGTGCAAAAAACAACGAAAATCGGCGGCGGCGTTTATCGGCGGCGTATATCGCTAGTCCTGGTGTCCGTTGACCTTATGTCACCCCAGTTAGGTAAAAAGTAGAACCTATTTTCTTTCATATGTAGAGCAGCACAGTATTATGAAATAAATTTATAAACATATAAATAAATACTTTATTTCAAACCGTAGGTTTAGAAAGCATATGTTGCGTATACACGATATGATAATTACGCCCGAAGAATTATGCGCAATGTTCAGAGCGAATACTGGACGAGTCACATACGTGGGAAATTTAGAAATTGCAACCGGAGGCGGAGCGTGAGTAATAAACAATATGGCTAACCATCTATTATAATGCTTACCAGGGCATCGAACTGATGTACATATTAAACTGGGAATTTGAATCGAGTTAAAGTGTTTCGTTATTCTCATACCTCATCAACAAAACGGTATGCGAATTTAAAATAAAAAACTAAAGTTAATTTCATTTACTCATCTAACAACGCAAAACTTCATTAGTTATTTGTACTCATTTCTAAGTAGCAAAAAAGCGTCAGATTTAAGTTTAAATTGATGTGTTTTTTGTTTTTAAATTTTTTTTAAGTATGGATAAAATATTGTCGATGTGTTAAATAGAAAAGCTCTTATAACAATGCGATTTATTATTAAAAACGGAGTTTTGGTAAAATTTTAAGAAATTCAGCTGTGCGTTCTAATTAGCAAAAATAGTACGGTGATGTCTCGCTCCAAATTTCAGTTTTTTTATACTCAGCGTGCTTTGCACACAGAGTATATTAACTTTGATTGGATAACGGTTGGTTATACAGGTATAAAGGAATCGAGTTAGATATAGACTTCCATATATCAAAATCATCAGTATCGAAAAAAAATTTGATTGAGCCTTGTCCGTCCGTCCGTCCGTCTGTCTGTCCGTTAACACGATAACTTGAGTAAATATTGAGATTGATTCACCAAATTTGGTACACGAGCTTATCTGGACCCAGAATAGATGGGTATTGAAAATTAGCGAAAGCGGATGATAACCACGCCCACTTTTTATATATATAACATTTTGGAAAAAACAAAAAACCTGATTATTTAGTAAATAATATACCTAGAATGTTGAAATTTGACGTGTGGACTGATATTGAAACCCTTGACGGGATCGGTTAAAGACCACGGTAACTTAGATATAAAACAAGTTTAAAAGGGTCGTAGACTAGAATAATAAGATATAACTTAGCAAAAAATAGTTTTGAATCAATGATATTTCACTTATCAAGTTTTATTGTAAGAGGAAATAGGGAGACATTTTTCTTTTAAATGGGCGGTGCCACGTGTTATGTAGAAAAGTAATTTATCTGAAATGAAATGTACAATTGAAACTCACGCTGAGTATATAATGTTCGGTCACACCTGAACTTAGACACCTTTAATTATTGTTTTTAATTGGGTTATTATTGTTTTTGTTTGAATTAAGTGCTCTTTGTTATAAAACGTACATAAGTATGGATAAAATATTGTCCATGTGTGAAACTGAGCTTTGGTAAAATTCTACAAAATTCAGCGGTGCGTTCTAATTAGCAAAAATGGTACGGTGATGTCTCGCTCGATGATTCAGTTACTACAGGTTTAATAATAATAATAACAGTAATATTAATCTCACACGATAACAGAGCTTTGACACTCCCAAATTTGAAAATCTGGACGGGTTGCTTTTACGAAGTGTGGAAAACGGGGAGTGCCCCTCAGCGAAAATTGTAGTAGAAAAGTACCTTTAGTAGTATATTAATAGTGATAATAAATTTGTTGATGCCAACAGGTTTTGAGGGAAATAATTAATTTTCTACCAAATATTTCGTAAATAGATAGAGAGTTATGTTGGTTTCCTCATTATTTCAGAATTTGTTTGAAGAATGCTATCTCATAATTTGTTTTAAAAACTCCTTAACTGAGCATAAGTTCAATGCATTTTGACATAAGAGGGAGTTATGGAAAAGCATTCTGCGATAAGGCGTTCTTCAACCTAATTATAATATAGGGCGTTTTTGTGACAAATCCTGAAATGGGAATTTTTAGATAGGACAATTGTGAATTGGCAGCCGGCATGGGTTGATACTGAACTGACAAAAAAAATTGAAGAAAATGGCTTATTCTCTTAGAGCTTTATATTCCAGCCTTGACTTTGGTAGAAGAGTTAAGCTTTTGTGCGGTCCTGCTACACAGGTAGTATTTACATTTTAATTATGAAATTTCCGTTTAAGTATTCATGGGAGTGTTCCGGATAAACCGTTAATTTAGAATATTCGAAACACGTTCGCTTGATACTACCTCACGAGGTCCGAATATATACATAATATTCCAAATCTATAACGACTCCCAAAAATTCTTAAATGCGGACGAATGTTCGGGACATACGGAATGAATAAGTTAACATGCTCAATGAGTACATTTCGTTATGACATCTCCATTATTTACTAATTATATTTTTACGTGAATCGATTTACCAGTCGAGTTTTTGACGTTGAACAATGAATTTTAAATTGGTTTAGGTTTCGTATGTTCATAGGTTTATGAGAGTGTACCATTTCTTCGTGTCCTCACTTTTCATAAAATTACATATTGTGACGAATATTAGCAACACTAAGGGATACTATCATCTCTAAGCCGATACTAAGCAGTGACTTGTATGCACATCAATAAATCAATCATTATGTCTACACATATGTACGTACACGCAGCGGAGAAGAGACGCACAAACACATTCAGATATCTTATCTGAGATGCTCCCAAAAGTATGCAATTATAATTGTGCTCACATATACACACGCATATGAGAAGCTATAAACGTAGTAATTTTATAGCTGATAACCAACTAGCTGATAACCTCTAGAAATGGAAGCGCCTAGAAGTATGCGAACGAGAAATCACAGAGTATAAAAGGCAGCAACAGTAGAGGCACGACAATCAGTTTGATTTAAGACGCTATCTGGCGAGCAATAGTAGTGTTATTGTACTTTAATAAAGGCCATTTTGCATTATTGAATAGTGGAGTTATTTATTCAACAGTTTAGTGATTCGAACGTTAGCTGAAGGTTGCAAATAAGAGGAATTACAGTAAATTCGTTACAATTGGTGTCAGAAGAGGAATTGTTGAATAAATTCCGAAGACTTCGAATACAACTTTGACTTAGCAAAGTGGAGTGAATTGAAGATACAGCAACTGAAGAAGGAGTTGGAGAGCCGTGAATTGAATAAAACCGGCAATAAACTCGAACTTCAGGTACGACTACGAAAGGCAATGGAATTAGAGGGAATTAACGTGGAAGAGTATGTCTTTCCTCTTGATGGCGAGGAGACAACAAAAATTGAAGAGAAAAATAAAACATCGCAGACAGTTACGAGCACAGACTTAGACATGACATTGGCTGCAATATCTGCACAAACATCGACAGTAACATCAATGTCGTCGCAAATGGCATCTCAACTAGAATCCCAGGAGAACCGTATAACATCCAAGATGAAAGAACAGAAGACACGTATTGCAGAAATGTCGTCAGAAATAACATCGAAAATTTAAGCACAAAAAACGCGTATTTCAGAAATGTCGACACAGATAACAGCCAAGATTGAAGCACAGGAAACACAAATTTCATCACAGCTGGAAGAGCAGAAGATATATGGTATGATATGATATATATATGGCAACTCAACTGAAAGAACAAGAGACAAGCATAACAGTACAACTAGAAGCACAAGAGGTGCGTATATTATCAAAACTCGAAGCGCGCATGGACGAAAAAATAATGCAGTGTGAAGAAAAATTCGAGGCAGAGGTGGACGCTTTGAGAGGTCGTATACAGGAATTGCAACTCAATCGCCCCGCTGCTTCAGCGAGTAATACGAAGGTAAAAACTCCATCTTTTGACGGTTCTGTTCCTTTCCAGGCCTTTAAGCTACAGTTTTAGAAGACCGCAGCAGTGAACAACTGGAATGCGGAAGATAAATTTGCTGCACACTGTTCGTGGCATTGAAATGGCCTGCAGCGGAAATCTCACAGACGATTCCAGAGTACGAACGGAACAGTTATGAAGCATTGATGACCGCTGTCGAGAGACATTATGGAAGCGAGCATAGAAACCAGATATACCAAATTGAGTTGCAAAACCGTCACCAAAGAGCGAATGAGACTTTGCAGGAGTTTGCCTGGGATGTTGAAAGATTGGCTCATCTCGCAAATGCGGACGCACCCGTGGAATACACCGAGAGGGTAAAAATCCAGAGTTTTAAAAATGGCATACGGGACGTGGAAACGAAGCGAGCTACATACGCAAACCTAAAGCTGACATTTGCTGAAACGGTATCACATGCATTGACTCAGGAAACTGCCTCCCTATTGAGTAAACCAGCATATAAGGCTCATCGTGTGGAAGTAGAAAAACCAGAGTGGGTAGACACAATTTTGGAAGCATTGAAGGGTACGCAGCAGAAGAATAATGATGCAGTCAAATGCTTTAAGTGTGGAAAGCCACGGCACATTGCGCGTTATTGCAACACCAACCCTAACAGTTCCAACAATGTGGGTGGTCGTAAACGCAGAGCTGAAGGAGATGAGCAGATCTCCAAAACCAATCAATCGTTAAACTAAAGCGAGTCAGCCGGAAGGGGCGAGAGCTGGCTCCCTCAATTGAATGTCCCATAATATCTATCTCACAAATTGGAAGAAGGTCAAACAATCTTACTGTCGGAGGACATGTGGATGGAAAGTAACGTTTACTGACTGTAGATACGGGTGCATCTCATTACATCATTCGAGCGGATTTAGTCAACAAGAAAATAAAACCATTGCATGGAGCAAGATTGCGTACAGCCTCTGGAGAAGACACCACGGTTCTAGGAGAAGTATCATGTGAAGTCACAATTGGGAACGTCACGGTAGTATACAATTTTATAGTGGCAGAGATTGTTGATGAAATCATAATTGCAGTGGACTTTTTAATCGACCAAGGCATCAAGATCGACATGAAAAGCAAGACGATGCGATATGAGAACATGGATGTGCCACTTAATTTCGGCTACGAGAGAGACTACAGCAGTAAGCGAGTGCTGGTGGAAGAAAGTCAGCAAATACCAGCGAAATCAGAAGCAGTCATCTGGGCAAAGGTTGATGCACATTGTCGGACAAACAAATTGTGAGTTGTCGAAGCAGCAAACAAATCAGCACCAAACGTACTTGTAGGAAAAACCCTGGCTACGACAAAACAAGTTGGAAGTATTCCGGTAAGAGTACTCAATGAGTTCAAGTCACCACTCAAACTGACCAAAGGAGCTATATTGGGAAGATGCCAAGAGGCTGAAGTAGTTATTAACTGTAAACAGCTCCAGGAACATGTTTCAATTAGCAACACTGATCTTTCAAATGACATCACGGCATGGACGGAGGGGCTAGAGGAAGATTATCAGAGTAAGGCAAAGCAACTGCTCCTAAAGTACGCAAACATATTTGACCAGGATGGTTCCAAACCAGGCCGCACCACTGTTGTGAAACATCAAATTGACACTGGAGATGCGAGGCGATACGTCAAGCTCCTCGTAGTGTTCCACTGGCGAAGCGGGAAGTTGTGAGTCAAATCGTACAAGAAATGAGCGACAGCGGCGTCATCGAACCATCAGCTAGTCCATAGAGCTCACCGGTGGTAATTGTGAAGAAGAAGGATGGGAAAATGAGGTTTTGCGTAAACTGTTGCAACTTGAACGACGTCACGAAAAAGGATAGCTACCCATTGCCGAGAATTGACGACACTCTGGACTCGCTCTCTGGTACGAAATGGTTTTCCACACTGGACTTAAAAGTGGCTACTGGCAAGTGGAAGTGAAGGAGGAAGACAAAGAAAAAACAGCCGTCAGCGTCGGAGATGGTCTTTGGCAATTTACAGTAATGCCTTTTGGACTTTGTAATGCACCAGCCAGCTACTTTTGAGGGACTCATGGATAGGTAATGAAAGGACTACATTGGAAAACATGCTTGGTATACCTGGACGACATCGTCGTATTGGCAAGAACTTTGATGAACATCTTAAGAACTTGGAGGAAGTTTTCCAGAGAATAGCTGGCGCTGGTTTGAAACTAAGTCCCAAAAAGTGTTCGGTGTTTAAAATGGAAGTAAATTACTTGGGTCACAAGGTAACGACAGAAGGTATATGTACAGCGAATGAAAAGATAGAGAGATTGGCCAAGACCACAGAATTTGCATGAATTAAGAAGTTTCCTTGGGCTGTGCACATATTACCGCCGATTTTTACCAAACTTTTCCAGCGTAGCCCATAGCCTTCATGAGCTTACAACAAAAAAATAAAGCTTTTGAATGGAAGAAGGAGCAAGAAGTGGCTTTCCAAACATTCAAGGAGCGTTTGTGCACTGCCCCAATGTTGGCATATCCGATTCCAGGAGCAACATTTATTCTAGATACAGATGCGAGTGGATATGCTATAGGAGGCGTTTTATCACAACTGGTCGATGGACAGGAGAAGGTAGTTGCATATTACAGCCGTTCGATTGGAAAACCAGAGAGGAACTATTGCGTTACACGGAGAGAGCTGTTGGCATTGGTAGAGTGCATTAAACATTCTCGCAAATAGCTCTACGGCCAGCGATTCCGCGTCAGGACAGATCACGCAGTGTTGAAATGGCTTCTGCAGTTCCGTAATCCGGAAGGCACGGTGGATCGAGCGACTACAAAGCTATGACTTTTCCATTGAGCATCGAAAAGGTAGTACCCATGGAAATGCCGACGCAATGTCACGAAGACCATGTAGTTTGGAATGCAAACACTGTTCAAAGGCCGAGGCTAAATAAGACATTATAGGTGTCCGGCTAATGACTATAACGTGTACGCATGGATGGGACAATGAACAACTAAGAAAGTGTCAGCTAGAAGATACAGATCTGTCACATGTTATACAAGGGCTCGAACGAAATGAAAGACCAAACAGAGAGTCCCATTGCGAAGTAATATTGGGCACAGTGGAACAGTTTAAAATTGATATCCGGTTGCTTGCATCGAGTATGGGAGAATTAGGATGGCCAATACAAGAAGAAACTGATATTTGTTCCCAGAAAGAGGATTCCTGACGTGCTCAGCGAGCTGCATAATGGTCCAAGTGGAGGTCATCTTGGAATCACGAAGACGCTCGAGAAAATTAAGCAGAGATTATATTGGGTTGGTTGCCGTCAGTCGGTCACCGAGTGGATTGCCAACTGCGAGGTTTTCAACAGAGCGAAAGGGCCCAAAACACGAAGTCATGGCCAGATGAAGCAGTATATTTCAGGTGCACCATTTGAAAGGATCGCCATGGATGTCGTAGGTCCATTTCCTACTAGCAACCGCGGAAACAAATACGTACTGGTGGTTATGGATTATTTCAGTAAATGGCCAGAGGTATACCCAAACCCAAACCAAGACGCGGAAACAGTAGCAGAAGTGGTTACAAACGATTGGGTTGCATGGTATGGTGTACATTCTGACCAAGGCAGGAATTTTGAATCAGCTGTATTCCAAGAAATGTGTAAGAAATTGGGCATTCGAAAAACACGGACAACTGTATTGCATCCTCAGTCCGATGGTATGGTGGAACGTTTCAATAGAACATTGGAGGAGCATTTAAGGAAAGTAGTAGACGAGTACCATAAAGAGTGGGATACACACATCTCGTTATTCTTGATGGCCTGCCGATCGGCAGTACATGAGACAACGGGCCAAACTCCCACAAAGGTAATTTTGGCAATGACCTTCGACTGCCAGCTGATTTGAAGTATGGGATAGATGCCGATGCGGAGAGAAATGTCAAGAAATCCACTGGTGTCTTGGAAGAAGAGCTGAGAGAGATACACGATCTGGTAAGGCAACGAGCAAAGATTATGAGTGACAAGATGAAAGTGAGGTACGATAAAGCAATATATCGGAAGGGTTTCAGGAAGGAGATTTGGTATTGTTATACAACCCACAACGAAAAAAAGGTTTATCCCCGAAATTGCAGTGTAATTGGGAAGGCCCATACCAAGTTGTAAAATGGATCAACGATGTAGTGTACCGATACCAACCATTGGCAAACCACGAACCAAAATGAAAGTGGTTCATTTGGAAAGGCTGGCATCGTTTAGATCGAGAGATTTGTCTGATCGGGACGGTCAGACTTAGGTGGAGGGCAGTGTGACGAATATTAGCAACACTAAGGGATACTATCATCTCTAAGCCGATGCTAAGCAGTGACTTGTTAGCACATCAATAAATCAATAATTATGTCTACACATATGTACGTACACGCAGCGGAGAAGAGACGCACAAACACATGCAGTTATCTTATCTGAGATGCTCCCAAAAGTATGCAATTATAATTGTGCTCACATATACACGCGCATATGAGAAGCTATAAACGTAGTAATTTTATAGCTGATAACCAACTAGTAAATTCTAGAAATGGAAGCGCCTCGAAGTATGCAAACGAGAAATCACAGAGTATAAATGGCAGCGACAGTAGAGACACGACAATCAGTTTGATTTAAGACGCTATCTGGTGAGCAATAGTAGTGTTATTGTACTTTAATATATGCCATTTTGCAGTATTGAATAGTGGAGTTATTTATTCAACAGCTTAGTGATTCGAGCGTTAGCAGAAGGTTGCAAATAAGAGGAATTGCAGTAAATTCGTTACAATATATTCAGCCACACTAATGGATCATGGTATCGTTAAAAAATTAATCATAAAATTAAAAAAATTGTTCCAAGGGATTATGTAGTTCAGTACTTATCGGGTATTTGTAAACTGATTGATTCCTATTTCTACTACTAATATTTTTCGAAAATTCGCAAAGAAACAACACAGTTAACAGATGTCAATGCGATTTGGGAGCAAAATGGCTTCAATTGTCAAAAATTTGTCAGCCGAGCAAACCTCTTGTGATTGAATCATGGTCTCGCTCCAAATATTATGGTGATTTCTTTTCTACACGAAAATGTCGCCTTCACGCCAACTCTAAAAAGTTGTGTTCTGTTGTAAAATCAGTGTAACCTCAATAGAGGGCATCATTATCTTTTCTCAACAACCTACCCCTAAAAATGGCCAAAAAGCAACATTACTTGCCCTCGCTGCCATTGACGGTGCAGAGAACAGCCCTGTCAATCAGCTGATGAATCACATTGACAATTAAACACAGTATACTAAAAACAGTATACTAAAATTAATTTTATTTGAATAAGTATAATTTGCGAAAGATTTGTTTATTTGGCGGGAAGAAATAGCTGGTTACGTGACAATTTTTGTTCTTTTCAAGTCATGCAGGGTGGCACTGAACCTTTTAAGTGGCTACAATTTCACAGGGCGAAGTGAGAATCTTAAAAATGTTTGGCCCCGTTGGCGACATTTTCGTGTAGAAAAGAAATCACCATTAGTTTCAGTTTTTTTTTTTTCATGATTTACTTAAATACAGACGAAATTACTCAAACACAATCAATCTATGAATTAAAAAAAAAAACTTATACATTTTTTCAGGAATGATACACTTTTGGATACAAAAAAATGAGCAAGTGGCGAAGCTGATATGTGGTAGCTTGAATGAAAGCTGAAATTTCTTCAGAATAAACGATAATACATTTGTAGAATTCAATACGTTTGTGTTACGGTTGGGAGTTTCATCTGGATTTTTCAATTACCCGGATAAACCGAATGTTCGAATATTCGGATACCTATGGAAAAAAATTCACAATTTCAGTATCAGAAATTAGTGGCAGAATCATGAAAAAATATTTCCCAATCTCTCGAAACTCGCTAAAAGATATCATGCGGTACCTGCCAATTCAAAAGTTTCTGAAAAGGTATTTTCCAGTTTCGGAAATGCAGTAAGTTTCACACTAGAATAAGATCGTGTTGACGTTGATCTGGCTTTCCTTAAACCATCTTTTTGCTACTTTGCTCGTATATTTCGGGTTGCTGTCTTGCTGGAAGATCCAAACAAGTGGCATTTCTTATGTGACAAGATGTTTTTAATATATCAACATATGAACGGCCAGTCATAATTTCCCCAACACTATTAAAGGTTCCACGAGTAGCCAAGAAAAGCATGCCCATTAGGGTGGGTCGATTTATTACCCGATATCGCGACATTGATCGATGGGATTTGGGCTCAGGAAAACTAAGTAACGAGGTCTAAGTTCGGGTGAAACCGAACATTACATACCCAGCTGCACACTTGAAATGCTGTTGTTGTTTGTGTGCTTAATGGGGTTACAAGACTGCGCAATAATGCATATACATATGGTTCTATTCTGAACTAATTTTCGTTTAAAAGAAGCAAAAAGGATGCAGAGGCTAACACCAATGACCATGAGCGGGTAATAATGCAGTTCTCCTTCAGATATGGGGATTTCCCTACTGTTTATTTTAAAATAAAGATATAACAGAATAATAAAAATACGATTGGTACAAATCTATTTTTCGCTAAGATTTAACTTATTATTTTTGCCTACGACCCTTTTTAAAGTCATTTATATAAAAGTGGGTCTGGTCCTTAACCAATCTTATCCATTTTTACTAGAAATATTTCCTGCTATAAAGAAAATATATGTACCCAATTTTGTTACGATATGTAAATTTTTCTCCGACTTATTGCGCCCGAAACATAGAAAATTGCTTAGTCATGAAAGGGGCGGTGCCACGCCCATTTGTTTAAATTTGAAGTTTTTCCTATTTATTGTTATAAATCCACTTGGGGAATGAAATATCATTGGCATAAAGCTCGTTTTTGCAAAGATATAGCTTATTTTATTCGTCAACGACCCTTTTAAAAATCTTTTATATAAAAGTGGGCGTGGTCCTTAAACGATTTCGTTAATTTTTCTTCAAAGCATTCCTTATAGTAAAGGCAACCCCTCTGGCGAATTTTGTTACAACAGGTTTAAGGTTTTTGATTTATGATTAATAATATTTGTAAAATTGATTTTAGCACAAGTGGGCGGTACCACGCCCATTTTAAAATTTTGTTTCATATTTTTATCAAGAATCTCAATATCAGTCCACAAGTCAAATTTCAACATTCTAGGTGTATTCAGCCCTATTCTGCATTTCGACTTGGATTGGAATTTTTTCGATTTGGCAATTTTGGTATTCTGTGTTCCAATCTCTTTCGATCCAACTTCGAATCGTTCGATTTTTTGTATTCTGCATTTCGATCGTAGTTCCGTTTTTCTAAGTTGCAAATTTGTTGGCGGAAAAATATTTTCTTTTTATTTTTTTATTAATTTATAACAGAATTTTAACAAAAATGTAAGTAAAACTTGTTAAGAAACGTAGAAGGCTTGATGATGATTGTTTTTTACATGTTTCCAGGTCAAAAGCAACATGTCGATGTCGAAGTCCTTGGACGTATTTGCCCCGCAAAAGTATCTAACACATACTTTAAAGCATCCTTGTTAAGTCGAACGTTTTTTTTGAACCTAAATAAGAAAATAAGTCATTGAACTTTACCAATTTTAAGTTCAATTTCTTACAATTCGTCACTCATCTCAAATGTATTACACAAATCTCGCAATATTTGCCTTTCCATTCTCGCCTGGCAATTTTCGTATGCGTTGCTTTCCAACTCCATAAATAATACCGCGGCTATTGATTCCAGTATAACAGACTATATGCCAAAGCAAGCTTGCGGAGTAGCGGAAGGTGAAGCGAAAACGTAAACAATCCTTGCGGAAAGAATAAATAAATCTTCATAAAGTATTTTAGGCCAGTGCAATGAAATTAGCATCCTTAAAATTCAGAAAATGTCAACTATATTCGTGCAGGAATCCGTTTTAACAAAACTTGGTGGCCACGGCAGGGAATTGGCCAAAAGAACGACAAAACACAATTACAGTTATGAAAGCACTTCACTCAAAAAAATATAACACTTGCGGCAATATATTATATTGCTTTTTTTTTGTACAAAATGGCGTGGATAATAAAATATAAACTTTTTTCAGTGTTTTTTACAAATGTTCTTTAATTTATTTTGTTCCAATGTTCACACATTCCGTACCAACAGCTGATTTCGAAAAATCATTTGCTCTTCCTCTTCTCTTTAAGATTCCGTCGTAATGCAGAATACCAAACTTCGATTGAAGCGGAGCGTAGAACGGGAACGTAATCGAAATGCAGAATAGGGGTGATTATTTACTAAATAATCAGGTTTTTTGTGTTTTCCAAAATGTTATATATATATAAAAAGTGGGTGTAATCATCCGATTTCGCTCATTTCCAATAATAATCTATTCTGGGTCCACATAAGCTTGTGTACCAAATTTGGTGAAGATATCTCAATATTTACTCAAGTTATCGTGCTAACGGACGGACGGACGGACATGGGTCAATCAAATTTTTTTCGATACTGATGATTTTGATATATGGAAGTCTATATCTATCTCGATTCCTTTATACCTGTACAACCAACCGTTATCCAATCAAAGTTAATATACTCTGTGTGCAAAGCACCCTGAGTATAAAAATATATAAGTGAACGTCGCACAGTGGCGCCTTTTGAATTTTGTCTTTGCAAAAATCATAACTTTTGAACCAATGAAAATATTTTAAAAATTTAAAATGCAAATGAAAGCTAATTATTTGAAGTTTTATTGTGTGAAAGCTCAGAATGTCGCAGATACAGGGTGCTTCGTCAAACTCGAAAATTTTTAGAAAAATGCAAAAACAAAATGTTTTTAGTAAAAAATAAAAAAATAAAATGAGATTTGTCGTATAATGACGTATTTAAGCATTAAATAAGATAAACTAATGATTTTGATAAGATAGTGTGGCGCTGCCCACTTATGATAAAAAGTTGTATCTAAGTATTCACGTAATCAATAACTACCAAAATCGATAGACGTATTGTTTCTTTTAAATGGCAATACTCTTATAAAACTCAAATGTCCGTTTTTGGTGCCACAATAACAAGGTGCTTCAAAATTAATCGTAAAATTTTAAGTTTTTTTTTTTAATTTACAAGCCAAATACATATTTTATTAATAACTAAAAGTTATTGAAAGTGGTGCAATAAAATTTTATTTGAGCTAAAGATTAAAGAGCCAACGAATTTTGGAAAAAGGGAGTGGCCCTGCCCATTAATGCTAAAAAGTTTGATCTTAGTAACCGCTTTACCAATTTGTACCAAACTCGATAGACGTATTGATTTCTATAAAAATTTAATACTCGTTTGAAGGCGAAATGCCTAAGCTTTAAAATAAATTTGATAAACTTTAGAGAAATGCAATAACGAAAAGTATTTATTGATAAATTATTAAATAAATTAATTCTTTTTTTTGAAATAAAAAATTAACTTGTTCATAGATATCTTATTTTTCAGTAAAGTAACAAAACTGATTAGTAAATCTCTTTTTCATTGTTGTGATAAGAAGTGAGAAACTTATTTTATCTTAACATAGTCATCGTCACTGGAATCATTTCTGAGCTATACGCATCTGTAAGATCTTTTTGTGTTCTTACATATCTCATAGATGATATGACTGGATCAGAAGAGATAGCTAACATGTTGAAAAGGTCTTCGTTTTGTCTAACTCGTGATACTTTGAAGGTGTTCATACATCTATATCTTTTGTAGTCCTTGTTCTTAGATTCTTGAGCTTCTTCAGACAATTCTCCTAATGGTAAGCACTGGTACTCTATTAAATCTTTTCCATGTGCTAAAATTTTATGTACCGTTGGTGTAAGTTTCTTCTCAGGTTACTTTTGCTGCAGCAACTCTGTAGTTTTAGATGCATATTCTTCTAATTTGGGTCCATTAACTGGTTCATGGCAGTTTAAAATATTTAAAATTACTCCCAATCTTTTCACAATATCTCTATCACCTCCTGTTATGCGAGCAGTCTCTTCATCGTTTTGAAAAAACCTTCTTGAGGAGTTACCATCATTTGTATTTCCGTATCCATACTTTGGAGAGTCAACTCTAAGGCCAATCTCTTTATAGAATGCATCCTGTATTATTTTTTTTCTCCTGTTTTGTTTCTCCTTACATGTTGTATTGTCGTTGAAAACTTCT
This sequence comes from Eurosta solidaginis, assembly GCF_040869045.1. Taxonomy (NCBI): domain Eukaryota; kingdom Metazoa; phylum Arthropoda; class Insecta; order Diptera; family Tephritidae; genus Eurosta; species Eurosta solidaginis. The sequence goes on along the minus strand of NC_090322.1, from coordinate 217,617,431 downwards.
CCTTGTTGTGGTAGTGTATAAGCCAGCTTCAAAACAAATTCCATACGTCTTATCCTAGCATGCAAAGGAGATATTCCATACTCATAATTTAGTTCGTCAGTTATTGAATCATCAAGATTTTCAAAGTCCTTTTGGCCCTTCTTACAAATTGGACATTTCATTATAGATGTCGTATTTGTTATTAAGTTCAAAACTTTTCCATCGACCATTGTTAGAAGAAAATCATGCTTTATTGTAATAACATTTCCCTCTTCAATTTCAATTATTGTTGGTTCTAATTTGGCAATTTGATTTTTTATATCACTCACTGTAGCTTTTATGAGTTCCGAAGACTCCTTCTCGTATTTGAATAATGTCGGGCGGCACAATATAGTTGATGACGGACGTGGATTTTTCCAATATTCTGAAGCTTCATATTTTAGTCGTAATGGAACAATAGAAGCCATAAACATATTACTATCTGTAATTGGGTCATCGTCTACATTTATTCTTTGTTTAATTGCGCTTTGTCCTGATGATCCATCACAGTCCCACTTAGTTATCAAGGCTAGCTCCTTTGGCAGTGATTTCAACTTTTCTTCAGTAAAACTTTGAAGGAGTCATGTAGACGTATGATCCATTAGGTTTTGTAGCTCAATTTCAGCTGATACTTCGGTTATTTTGGGACTTAGAGGAACTGCTTCTTTCTTGGCTTGAGTAATTTTTTTGTATCCAGGTTAAATATCGGCATTACGTTGCAGTAATGACTTACGCAATATAATCTATTTTTTCTTCGTTAAACCAAGATCTATAAACAGCGCCAAAGCTTCTTCGGGAGTTATTTCCTAGGTAGCGCATTTGGTGGTGTGGGAATGCTGTTTTTGATCCTCATCAGTCGCACTGAACTTGCTACCGCAACTGCTTCTGTTATTTGAGACTTCACGTTTTCTTCGTCTTTTTTATATTTAATAGCCAGTGCTTCTGAAAGATGAGTCGTGGCCATAGCTTTTGTGGTATCAGACAGCTTCCTTTTCCTTGCGTAGGTAGAACACTCTGCTATGGGTTTTGTTGGTCTCCCTCTAGTTGGATTGGTTGACGTGCTAGGCGTTTCTTCGTCCAAACAATTTTGTTAGCTAGCCACTTTTCATGCTTACTTAGAAATTTTGAATTGTTACGATAGACGTCCTTCCATTTTCTTTCTATCATAATGTATTGTAAGCCAATTTTTTCTTCCAGGCCTTCCTTTTCTTTAATGCTTGTTTCACTCGCTAATTCTCTCATAATAGGCTCAACGAAGTCCCGTCTTGACTTTGTAGATTTAAACACCGCAAATAGTTTCGAGTTTTCTAGATACATATTAGAATTGGCTTCGAGTGTATCTGACTAAATATTAAACTGTGAACTATATTTAAAAATACTATTCAATTTATTTAAGTAAACAGAATACTTAGTTCCTTAATCTCCAAAAGACGAATGATAATGTGCATTGTATGATGGATAGCTTTATATACCTACTGAAATTATTAAAATTAATTTCAGGTATATAATTCGTAACTAAAAAAATGTATGTTGTTAACAACTTCCAATAACAAAAACGACCTTACGGCACGTGTTTACGGCGCGTATTTATGCCCAAGGTTGTTTAACTTTATTTTATATTATTTATATTATGTAAAAATTGAAGTTGCAGCTGGACGCAAGTAGACTTTATGAATTTAGGTAACTGAATATTTCACAAATAACTACTGTTAATTTGACGGAGCACATATTTTAACATCTTTTTATTTTTTCCATCAAAGTTTTAAAAAGGGCCTAAAAATAGGCATTTCGAAAAACAGGTATATCCGCCAACTTTTACCAAAAAAAAAAAAACAATTTTTTTTGTTTCAATCCTAAATTAAATTATCTTTAATAGCTATACAAGAAAACGACAACCGGCCGCCTTCTTTACTCACAAAACCATTTTAAATACAACGAAAAAGGAGAAAAATTTCAAATTTTTCCCAATGTTGAAAATTGGTCAACTTTGATCGGCTCTACCTGGTAAACTATGATTTTCTGTGAAAAAAAGTTGTATATTCTTGATGCAAGGAAAATTCTCTATTAGAAACATGTATTAGATTTAGCGAACGATTTCATGATTTTTTTGATTTTTGCCATGCTTTAACGGCAGAGGCGCCACTGTGCGTGGTCGTGTTTGCGTTACCCTTTGTAATTGTTTTAAAATAAGTAATTCCGATATTTAATTGATATTAAAAAGATTTTATTGAAATACATAAAAATGTATAATAGACTTAAAATAAAAATTAAAAAAAAAAGTATAAAGAAATATTTATAAATATAATTAATTAATAAAAACTTATGTTATAAAAGATATTTTATAGTTTATATATAAATATATGTAGTTTTGTTTAAATTAGTTATAATTAATTAACTAATTGGTCACATTTAAATATATGAACAAACAAATATGTACATATACATATTTACATAAAATATATGATATATGAAGAAAAAAATTGTAATAAAATTTAAATATCAATCGATATTATTGTTATTGTTGTGGTATTATTTATATCTTATTTTGCTGCTAAGTATTATGCGGTCGTTCTTAGTGTTCCTTCTCCATCCAACGTAAAAATAAAGGTTTATTTTACTATTTATAGTACCTGGGCGACCGAGCTTTGCTCGGCAATCTTCAAGTATGCCGCATAACATACTTTGTTCTACATGTCATCATTAATCAAACTCTACTTTTTTTATATGTACATATATTATATATTTTTACTTACCAATATTTGATTTCAAACACTAACGGCAAAATGAACCGGAATGAAAAATTTGAATTGGGTAATTCCAGCCTCTAGTATAAGGGATTGTTATGACAATTATTGAAATCGAGAACTAAGTGATTTAGGTGGAGTATCTTCATGCGCCGAATTAGGTATTAATTTCAAAATTTTTTTTAGTTATACACTATGAAAGTCACAATTTTATTACATTCCAAAAACTTGTAAATTTCACGAATGACAACTATCAGTTAGTTTAATTAAATGTCAACTTACTTCCCCAAACGCCATTTGTTGGTAAGTAGTTAAACGGTTAGATGTCGTTTTCAAATTGAACATATGCCTCTAGTGTTCAACGGTAGCAAATTAACATGGTGAGATATATTTTTGCTATGGTGAGAAATCTTTCTAATAGTAATCTGTGAGAAATTGCAATTATTCATTTCATATTTGCCAAAAATATGTATTTGAATATATTTTGCTAGAATTTGCCACGGTGCCTTGATATTGTATTTCAATTTTATTAGCGTGTGTGAAATTAAGAAAATTAAGTCGAATCATGTGTAAGAGTTTTTTACGAAGATTTTTAACTCTAATGTTCTTCTTTAAAGCTTTAATAGAATATGAGTAAGTAGAGTACTATGTCGTCTAACTACCCCAACCCTAAATGGCAACCCTACTCAAAAATGTTCCTATTGTAATACGGAGTGAAATACCTTTCGTTTGATACCCATATCGGCATATCTTATGCAATTTTTTTTTTTATTTCGAATAGGTGGAAACCCTAAATGGCAACCCTACTCAAAAATGTCCCTATTGATATGCGGAGTGAAATGCCTTTCGTTGACGTTTACATTTTGAGATGCCATTTGTTTGTTTCCATTTCATTTTGACATTTTTTCATACAAATTGACATTTATTTAAAAATAAATTTCAAAGCTGATTATGATGCCAGATTGTATGCGCTAAGTGGAGTATAATCGTGGCTAAGTTGCCAAGTGCACGCTAAGTCAACCCAAGTCTATGCTAAGTATCAGTAATGGGCCCTTTAGAAGGTGATACATTATCTCTGTGTCAATTTCATTTAAATCGGTTGAGCCGTTCGTCGTTTGGCTATAAAAACATACAAATATACGAATATGCAAGAATTGCTCGTTTAAAGTTATAAGATAGAGAAACCTATAAATTGGTTCTCACCATTCCTTTCTGTTGTAAACCTTCAAACCTGGAAATAACTACACATTTTTATGTTGTATCTATCCCTTCGTTGGGTTTATCTTACGTCGTTTTCGTAATAAAAAGCTGTTTCCTGTGTATGTAGGGATCTAATTCAAGGTATTTTTTGATCATTATTCCAAAATGATGTCCAACAGATCTTTAGTTTATATTCTGATAGCTTTAATATATTTAACAAAATTAGCCCAGCTTTCAAATAATTCGCGACTTAACTGTGCAGACATGGCTTCAATGTTTTATTTTAACAGGAACTCAGAAGTTGAAAGAACAAGTAACACAAAAAGTGATGATGCCGCATTCTCTAAATTTGCGCATTGTAATAGGTACTCAGAATATAAAAGACCATCGACAACGGCGTAAATGATTTATGCATCGTTCCTAAAAGTATGCTACAAAATTATATGGTGCAATCTCAGAAGAGGCGTTTCCTGTATGAATGCATTCTTATGGAGCAAATCAAATTTAGCGGCAGCAGCCCTACGCGACGCGGCCGTCATCCAGTGAGTTTTACAGCTCCGGCTCACGCTCAATTCTCACGGGAATGTTCTGGATCATTGAGAGGCTTTAGAAGCAGATGTGAAATTTTCGCACACGCGAAATGTGATAGGCAGATATCTCCGCTGTTTTTCATTTAACACATACGGCGAAAGCCTAAGAAGCGACATCTATTTTTGAAAAAGTAGGTTTATTAAAGGCAGCGTTGCCAAATTAAAAAAGTAATTAACAAATTATCTGGCTCACAAATTTAACCAGGCTTCTATCTAGATTTATCTGGCTCAAATCGTTGTTGTTGCATTTACATGTAAAATTATTTATCTGGTTCAGGATCTTTGCCACCGGAAGATGGCTAATGTTGATCAAATATGGAAAAAAGTATCGCGCTGGTACCGCTTCATTTCAAGCCGCTTAATGTGCACGCATCTTAGAGAAATATAACATATCCCTCGTGTTCCAATGAAACGTGAACCAGATACGGATAACAATGTGAACCATATGGATCCGTATCTGGTTCATGTACCATTGGAACACGAGGATCATGTCCTAGTGCAGAGGCCCTATTCAGTAACTATGAGTTTTTAAATGTACATTTTTCTTTCATAGAAATTAAATGAACAAAAAGTTTACATTTTAAAACTCACAGTTACTGAATAGGGCCCCAGGTACACTAAAAACAGATATTTTTTAGAATTTGAATTACTCAGCCGCGTCAACTGCCAAGCAGAAAATAAAGTAAAATAATCTCGCAAGCAACTAGAGTTGACAAATATCCGTGTACCTGTGATTTTGTCACAGCCACTGAAATATCACAGTACATTTCAGTGACACGTTAGAAGGAATAACCGTGACAGATTGCCTGTGACAGCATTTATTACCCATTGCCAATCACGCTTATCAATAAACTCAATCACAGACTAAAACAAAGCTATGATCACAGGAACAAATCGCTTCTATGCTAGGAACCAATACAATGAGCGTATTATTTAAGCTGCGACTGAATAACAGTAGATGTCCCAGAAAATGATAGTGAGGCGGCTGTAGCAACACCCTCGCTAACAGTCCATATCCACTGTTAAATCGATGGTCGCAGTAATAGTAATGTTATGTGTGTATATATCTGCTACTAGTGAGTACGTTTCTAGAGGCTGTTCCTTAGGGCCGATTTAACCAACTCGACCTAACTTAGTTAAGTCATATTTTTTAATTTTTCTGTTTCACCACCAATGGGTTTAGTAGCAAGTTGGCAAAACCGTAAAAAAAACTTATCCTCAAATCTGGGCTAACTTAAGTTGCAACTTAGTTTTAGCCTAAGTCGAGTTGGTGAAATCGGCCCTCAGGTTTTCTGCGACATCTGCTACTTATTCGCAACACAAGCCGTAGGGAAAAATATAAAACTGATTCCTGTTGTCGTTTTTGGTTTGTTTCAGTCACAGTCACGGGTAAAACTCGCTGTGACTGAGAGGCCACAATCACATATAACGTTGTTCCTCAAAAATCACGGGATCGGCCAACATTACAAGCAACATCTTAAAGTGTGTTAGTGTAAGCGATCCCAAGAAATAATCGGGAAAAAGAGAAATATATATATAGATATATTTGGTCCCCGTGCAATTGGGAATAAATGGAAATGAAAAGGAAAAGGGCACATCCCTCGAAGCTTTTTCCGTAGAGGTTCAAATTAGATTTAAAACATAGGTCCGCGTTCTAGGTAGGACCCCCTACTGGGATTATTGATCGGAATAGAATCTACTATTTGTTGATTCTATCTTTTAGATTTAAATTTGTTACTAAGCAAATTAATGGCCAAATATTGGGACTATTATAAATAGTATTTGTAACTGTTTTAACAGTAATTATTGCCGATTAAAATTAGAAAATTTATCAAATAAAACGGATACAGCTTGACCTCCCAAGTATATAGGACGACATATACGTAAACACTATGAAACATTCTTCATAGAAGGACTTATCCGTTTGATCTAAAAGAGAACTAAAATACCATCAGCCTTATTCATGCACGGCCGGCAAATTCGTATAGCGAGTTACGTTCACTGTCCAATTCTTACACAAGGGAGAGTATGCCTCCCAAGGAGTTGCCCGTCATCCTGGTCCAACTTTGATCTGCATATTGGTATACGTTAAACCCCCTTTTATCCACAATCAGACCCGCCATATGTAACGTATTTCATTTATGTTTTGTTTCTCCAACAAAAATCTTGTCAATAGTTTTATAGAACCTTCGGCTCTAACAACAATGTCGCTATGCTCCAACAATGTTAAAATTGCCAGTTGCCTTGGACTTCCGATAAAATGTATGGGTGTTAATTCGTGAGTTACCAGCTAGCTATTGGATAAGACAAAGCACGGAAGAAGACTCACATTAGCATGGAATAAGATGGTTCGCTCTCAAAATTATGCGTGTGGTATTTGAGTAGTTCAGAAATGAATGTATTTAAAAAAATTGTTGGCGAGTCTTCACCTACAAGAGTCGAATGGCGTGAAATACTGCCCTTTTAACCTTAGAACGCATAACCGGGTACCCGTGTGTCCAGTAGCGACTTTAAACTACTTTAGTGAGAGAACCACTGTGTGTGTGTGTAAACTACAGTATTTCTCTATCTTTTAAGTCAATGCTTGAAGGTTTCAGATGAGTGGATCCCCAGATATAAGTTTCCAAAGTTGAGACCTTTGCGAACGCATAACCGGGTACCCGACTACCCTTCAAATATTTAACAATTTATTAGTTTTATTGCGGATTGTAAAAATATATTAGGAAACATGAATCTTTAAACAAAAAATATCGTATTTTGTAGACATATACTAATTTGTCTGCTCGCAAGCGGCGCAAATACAATTTGTCACCTAATGTACCAGACACATTGGTTTTTTGCAGATGCCGCATGCTTTTCGCGTTTTTCTTCTTCGTTTGGGGGTTTCAGTATAACATAGGTAGCCTGACCCGGTTACCGATTTTCTCGAGCTTGTCGCAGTAAGTAAGTAACTCACTGATCAGCACACAATATGTAATAATTTTTACTTATGAATTTTGTTTCTGTGCATTTGTAACGGTAAAAACTTGTACGTGGACACACGGGTACCCCGTTATGCGTTTGCGTGGTATATTTTGGTTATGCGTTCTACAGTTAACAGGTACTCAGATACGAACAACAAGCGACACCGGAAACAATTTGTTATACTTTCACCTAAATGTATGCAACGTTATTCCAAAATGGTGTATTTCATTTTACAATGGGCCCTTTCGCATAAAAATCAAGCATTTTCTCAGACTCAAGTTTCTGATTTAAAAGAAAAAAACTGGAGTCGGAGAAATGCTCGCTTTTAATGCTGATGGTAGCAGGTTGTGTAGATCGGGCTATTCTTGAACTAGGGAAATTATTGGACAACAAGTTAAATTTTCCCATAGTAATGCTGAAGAATTTCAAACATACCTACTAGAAATTGGATAATTGTAAGTTTTTTTTTTTATTTGATATTTTTTTCATTTTGACATATTTTTATTATTGATGGAACAAAAGAGTTTCGTAAGAAGTTTGCGTTGTGTTACATAATAAACTGTTTTATGAAAATTGGTCTTTCATGAAATTAATAAACACTCTTGTTTAGGTATTTTTGTACACTTAGTTCTTGACATTTGGCAGCAGAGCTTCTTCCGTCTGTTGCGTAAACAAACGTTTTTTTTTTGCTAAACTCCACGCAGCTTTGTGAACAGCATGATGGAATAATAAAGGTGATGTCGACAACAAAGCCTCACTTTCTGGCAGCTCTAAATGCCAGTATTTACGTGTATTTCAAAAGTAATAAATTTGGATTGCTTACTTTTTCGTACAAATTCTTCAAATAAATTAGTTTCCTGCAAAATTTGTTTTTATTCTCTTAGGGAATACAAAGTTACGTTAATCTTTTTGGCTAAACAGTTCTAGTAACGGCTTATATAGTTATAATATTTCTAAACGTATAGTAAAATCTACTACGATCGTAGTAGAATTCAAGGCAGTTTTGTATTGTAACGAATTTGCTGCAAATCTTATTTGCCCTTTTGCTAGGTTCGTATCGCTAAACTGTTGAATAAATAACTCCAATATTGAATAATGGAAAAAATGGTCTTTATTAAAATACTTCACAATAACACTCAAACTGTGCAACGAATAGCTTAATAACCAAACTGATAGCTTAAATGAAACTGACTTTCAAAATAATACTGCTATTGCTCGCTAGATATCGTCTTAGTCGTAACTGCTTGACAACTCAAATCAAACTGAATTACTTCTTACTCGCCTGCCCCGCTTTTATAGTTTACGATGCATACTTCTAGGCTCTTCGATTTCCAGAAGTTACTAGTTAGTTTCGGCTACAAAATCGCCAGCCACAACTACGTGCACAAATTATTGCTCTCTCTTGTGACAACTCAGATAAGATATATGCATGTGTTTGTGCATTGCCGCTCCGCTGCTCGTATACGTACATATGTGTAGACGCAATTATTTATTCGTTTATGTAGATACATAATGATTGAATTATTGATGTGAATGTTTGTAGTTTACAGTCTCTCGCGCATACATAGGCGTATAAGTAAATGCATCTGTGTGTGACATCTTTCGGCTGCCTTATATATGTGTATACATGATTTGATTATTGACGTAAATACTGCTTATCGTGGCCTTGGCATCGGCTTAGTGATGTTAATATCCGTGACACTGCCCTCCACCTAAGTCTGATCGTCCCGATCAGACAAATCTCCCGATCTAAACGTTGCCAGCCTTTCCAAATGGACCACTTTCATTTTGGTTCGTGGTTTACCGATGGTTTGTATGCGGTACACTACCTCGTTGATCCGTTTTACAACTTTGTATGGGCCTTCCCAATTACACTGTAATTTCGGGGACAAACCTTTTTTTCGTTGCGGGTTGTATAACAGCACCAAATCTCCTTCCTGAAAACCTTCTGAATTAATTGCTTTATCATATCTGGCTTTCATCTTGTCACTCATAATATTTGTTCGTTGCCTTATCAGATCATGTATTTCTCTTAGCTCTTCTTCCAAATCAATTCCTGATATTTCTCTCCGCATTGGCATCTATCCCAAACTTCAAATCAGCTGGCAGTCTAAGGTCATTGCCAAAAATTACTTTTGCAGGGGTTTGGCCCGTTGTCTCATGCACTGCTGATCGGTAAGCCATCAAGAATAATGGTATGCGGGTATCCCATTCTTTATGGTACTTGTCCACTACTTTGCTTAAGTGCTCCTCCAATGTTCTATTGAATCGTTCTACCATACAATCGGATTGAGGATGCAATGCAGTTGTCCGTGTTTTTTGAATGCCCAATGACTTACACATTTCCTGGAACACAGCTGATTCGAAATTCCTGCCTTGGTCAGAATGTAACTCCATTGGTACCTTGCAACCCAATTGTTTATAAACACTTCTGCTACCGTTTCCGCTTCTTGATTTGGGATTGGGTATACCTCTGGCCATTTGCTGAAATAATCCATAACTACCAGTACATATTTGTTTCCGCCGTTGCTAGTAGGAAATGGACCGGCGACATCCATAGCGATACTGTCAAATGGCGCACCTGAGTTATATTGCTTCATCTGGCCATGACTTCGTGTTCTGGGCCCTTTCGCTCTGCTGCAAACCTCGCAGTTCGCAATCCACTCAGTGACCGACTGACGGCAACCAACCCAATAGAATCTCTGTTTAATCTTCTCGAGCGTCTTCGTGATTCCAAGATGACCTCCGCTTGGACCATTATGCAGCTCGCTGAGCACATCAGGAATCCTCTTTCTGGGAACAACTATCAGTTTATTCTTGTATTTACCATCCTCACTCTCCCATACTCGATGAAGGCAACCGGATATCAATTCTAAACTGTTCCACTGTGCCCAATATGACTTCGCAATGGGACTCTCTGCTGACATCTCTTCTCTGTTTGGTCTTTCATTTCGTTCGAGCCCTTGCATAACACGTGACAGATCTGCATCTTCTAGCTGGCACTTTCTTAGCTGTTCCTTGTCCCATTCATCTGTACATGTTATAGTCATTAGCCGGACATCTATAATGTCTTCTTTAGCCTCGGCTTTTGAACAGTGCTTGCATTCCAAACTACATGGTCTTCGTGACATTGCATCGGCATTTCCATGGGTACTACCTTTTCGATGCTCAATGGAAAAGTCATAGCTTTGTAGTCGCTCGATCCACCGTGCCAATTGTCCTTCCGGATTGCGGAACTGCAGTAGCCATTTTAAAGCTGCGTGATCTGTCCTGACACGGAATCGCTGGCCGTAGAGGTATTTGTGAAAATGTTTAACGCACTCTACCAATGCCAACAGCTCTCTCCGCGTAACGCAGTAGTTCCTCTCTGGTTTTCCAATCGAACGGCTGTAATATGCAACTACCTTCTCCTGTTCATCGACCAGTTGTGATAAAACGCCTCCTATAGCATATCCACTCGCATCTGTATCTAGAATAAATGTTGCTCCTGGAATCGGATATGCTAACATTGGGGCAGTGCACAAACGCTCCTTCAATGTTTAGAAAGCCACTTCTTGCTCCTTCTTCCATTCAAAAGCTTTATTTTTTCTTGTAAGCTCATGGAGGCTATGGGCTACGCTGGAAAAATTTTGTACAAATCGGCGGTAATATGTGCACAGCCCAAGGAAACTTCTTAATTCATGTAGGTCCTGTGGTCTTGGCCAATCCTTTACAGCCTCTATCTTTTCGTTCGCAGTGCAGATGCCCTCTGTCGTTACCTTGTGACCCAAATAATTTACTTCCTTTTTAAACAGCGCACACTTTTTGGGACTTAACTTCAGACCATCGCCAGCTATTCTTTGGAAAACTTCCTCCAAGTTCTTAAGATGTTTATCGAAATTCTTGCCCAATACGATGATGTCGTCCAGGTACACCAAGCATGTTTTCCAATGTAGTCCTTTCAATACCTGATCCATGAGTCTCTCGAAAGTAACTGGTGCATTACATAGTCCAAAGGGCATTACTGTAAATTGCCAAAGACCATCTCCGACGCTGGAGGCTGTTTTCTCTTTGTCTTCCTTCTTTACCTCCACTTGCCAGTAGCCGCTTTTCAAGTCCAGTGTGGAAAACCATTTCGTACCAGAGAGCGAGTCCAGAGTGTCGTCAATTCTTGGCAATGGGTAGCTATCCTTTTTCGTAACGTCATTCAACTTCCGGTAGTCCACGCAAAACCTCATTTTTCCATCCTTCTTCTTTACAAGTACTACCGGTGAGCTCCAGGGACTAGCTGATGGTTCGATGACGCCACTGTCGCTCATTTCTTGTATAATTTGACTCACAACTTCCCGCTTCGCCAGTGGAACACTACGTGGAGCTTGACGGATCGGCCTCGCATCTCCAGTGTCAATTTGATGTTTCACAACGTTGGTTCGGCCTGGTTTAGAACCATTCTGGTCAAATATGTTCGCGTACTTTAGGAGCAGTTGTTTTGCCTTACTCTGATATGCTTCCTCTAGCCCCTGCGTCCATGCCGGGATGTCATTTGAAAGATTAGTATTACTAGCTGAAACGTGTTCCTGGAGCTGTTCACAGTTAATAACTACTTCAGCCTCTTGGCATCTTCCCAAAATAGCTCCTTTAGTCAGTTTGAGTGGTGAATTGAACTCATTGAGTACTCTTACCGGAATACGTCCTTCTTGTTTTGTCATAGCCAGGGTTTTTCCTACAAGTATGTTCAGTGCTGATTTGTTTGCTGCTTCGACAACCCACAATTTGTTTGTCCCACAATCTCCATCAACCTTTGCCCAGATGACTGCTTCGGATTTTGGTGGTATTCGCTGACTCTCTTCCACCAGCACTAGTTTACTGCTGTAGCCTCTCTCGTAGCCGAAATTAAGTGGTACATCCATGTTCTTATATCGCATCGTCTTGCTTTGCATGTCGATCTTGATGCCCTGGTCGATTAAGAAGTCCACTCTAATTATGATTTCATCAACAATCTCTGCCACTATAAAATTGTGTACTACCGTGACGTTCCCAATTGCGACTTCACATGATACTTCTCCTAGAACCGTGCTGTTTTCTCCAGTGGCTGTACGCAATCTTGCTCCATGCAATGATGTTATCTTTTTGTTGACTAAATCCGCTCGAATGATGGAATGAGATGCACCCGTATCTACAGTCAGTAAACGTTCCTTTCCATCCACATGTCCTCCGACAGTAAGATTGTTTGACCTTTTTCCAATTTGTGAGATAGAGATTATGGGGCATTCAATTGAGGGAGCCAGCTATCGCCCCTTGCGGCTGACTCGCTTTAGTTTAACGATTGAGTGGACTTGGAGATTTGCTCATCTCCTTAAGCTCTGCGTTTACGGCTACCCACATTGTTGGAGCTATTGGAACCGGTGCTGCAATGTCGTGCAATATGACCTGGGTTGCCGCACTTGAAACATTTAATCACTCCGGCATTTTTCTGTTGCGATCCCTTCAGTGCTTCCAAAATTGTGTCTACCCAATCTGGTCTTTCCACTTCCACACGATGAGCTTTGTATGCTGGTTTACTCAATAGTGAGGCCGTTTCCTGAGTCAATGTATGTGATACCGTTTCAGCAAATGTCAGTTTTGGGTTTGCGTATGTAGCTCGCTTCGTTTCCACGTCTCGTATGCCATTTATAAAACTCTGGATTTTTACCCTCTCGATGTATTCCACGGGTGCGTCCGCATTTGCGAGATGAGCCAACCTTTCAACATCTGAAGCAAACTCCTGCAATGTCTCATTTGCTTTTTGGTAGCGGTTTTGCAACTCAATTTGGAATATCTGTTTTCTATGCTGGCTTCCATAACGTCGTTCTACAGCAGCCATCAATGCTTCATAATTGTTCCGCTCTCCTTCGGGAATCGTCTGTAGGATTTCCGCTGCTGGCCCCTTCAATGCCACGAAGAGTGCGGCAACTTTATCTTCCACATTCCAGTTGTTCACCGCTGCGGTCTTCTCAAACTGTAGCTTAAAGACCTGGAAAGGAACAAAACCGTCAAAGGATGGTGTTTTTACCTTTGGATTACTCGCTGAAACTGCTGGACGATTTAGTTGTAACTGCTCGATACGTCCTCTCAAAGCATCCACCTCGGCCTCGATTTTATCCTGTCGACCACTGAAGCCTTCATGAAACTGGGTTAGTTTTTCTTCCATATGCGCTTCCAGTTTAGATGATATACGGGCTTCCTGCTCTTCTAGTTGTGTGGAGATCTGAGATGATATCTGTGCTGAAATTTGTGCTGACATTTCCGAAATACGCGTTTCTTGTGCTTCAATCTTTGATGTTATACGTGTCTCTTGGGATTCCATCTGTGATGACATATACGTTTTCTGTTCTTCTAGTTGTGTTTCCATCTTAGATGTTATATCTGTCTTTTGCGATTCCAGTTGAGATGACATGTTGGTGGATATTTGTGATGACATTTCGGACATTTGTGCCGCTATTGCAGCCAATATCATGTTCAAGTCTGTGTTCGCCATTGTCTGCGGTGTTTCATTTTTCTCCTCCAATTTTGTTGTCTCATCGCCATCAAGATGAAAGACATACTCTTCCACGTCAATTCCTTCTAATTCCATTGCCTCTCGTAGTCGTGCCTGAAGTTCGAGTTTAATGCCGGTTGTATTCAATCCACGGTTCTCCAACTCCTTCTTCAGTTGCGGCATCTTCAATTCACTTAACTTTGCCATGTCCTTGTTGTCCTTTAGAATTTATTCAACAATTCCTCTTCTGACACCAATTGTAACGAATTTGCTGCAAATCTCCTTATTTGCCCTTTTGCTAGGTTCGTATCGCTAAACTGTTGAATAAATAACTCCAATATTGAATAATGGAAAAAATGGCCTTTAATTAAAATACTTCACAATAACACTCAAACTGTGCAACGAATAGCTTAATAACCAAACTGATAGCTTAAATGAAACTGACTTTCAAAATAATACTGCTATTGCTCGCTAGATATCGTCTTAGTCGTAACTGCTTGACAACTCAAATCAAACTGAATTACTTCTTACTCGCCTGCCCCGCTTTTATAGTTTACGATGCATACTTCTAGGCTCTCGATTTCCAGAAGTTACTAGTTAGTTTCGGCTACAAAATCGCCAGCCACAACTACGTGCACAAATTATTGCTCTCTCTTGTGACAACTCAGATAAGATATATGCATGTGTTTGTGCATTGCCGCTCCGCTGCTCGTATACGTACATATGTGTAGACGCAATTATTTATTCGTTTATGTAGCTACATAATTATTGAATTATTGATGTGAATGTTTGAAGTTTACAGTCTCTCGCGCATACATAGGCGTATAAGTAAATGCATCTGTGTGTGACATCTTTCGGCTGCCTTATATATGTGTATACATGATTTGATTATTGACGTAAATACTGCTTATCGTGGCCTTGGCATCGCCTTAGTGATGGTATAACTTAGTGATGTTAATATCCGTGACAGTATGATAGACAACACTCTAATTATGCATGCCGAACTTGTCAGAATAAGGAAAAACGTCATCGGGAATATTCATTTCATCATGGTGAATAGTTTCTAATAGTATTCTGGACTAATAAACTATGATATAACCAAACGTTTTTGTGCCGAATGAATAGATCAACTGATTACTAATAACATCTTAAGTTAAGCTATATTCGAACCTAAGGTGATCGGTCGTGTTGGTTTCTCCAGAAATAGTGGTTAAACTATGTAAAATTACCGAGAAAATCAGAAAATTGTATCCGAGAAAGGCGCCGGCAGCATCGTTTATTTTTACCAGCTTTAATAAACTTTTGTGGACGTTTTTCGATATAAGTATCCTTGTTTTTATACTCAGTGTGCTTTGCACACAGAGTATATTAACTTTGATTGGATAACGGTTGGTTGTACCGGTATAAAGCAATCGAGATAGATATAGACTTCCATATATCAAAATCATCAGTATCGGAAAAAAATTTGATTGTGTCCGTTAACACGATAACTTGAGTACATATTGAGATATCTTCACCAAATTTGGTAAACGAGCTTATTTGGACCCAGAATAGAGTGGTATTGAAAATGAGTTAACTCGGATGATAAACACGCCCACTTTTTGTATATATAACACAAAAAACCTGATTATTTAGTAAATAATACACCTAGAATGTTGAAATTTGACTTGTGGACTGATATTGACTCTTGATAAAAATTTAGAAAAAAAATTTAAAATGGGCGTGGCATCGTCCACTTGTGATAAAATAAATTTTACAAATATTAATCATAAATCAAAAATTGTTAGACCTATCGTAACAAAATTCGGCAGAGGGGTTGCCTTTACCATAAGGAATGCTTTGAAGAAAAATTAACGAAATCGGTACGGGACCACGCCCACTTAAATACAAAATATTTTTAAAAGGGTCGTGGACGAAAATAATAAGCTATATCTTAGCGAAAAAGAGCTTTGTATCAATAGAATTTTACTTTATAAATTGAATTATAACATTAAATTGGAAAACACTAAAATTTTTGAAAATGGGAGTGGCATCGCCCTTTTATGACTAAGCAATTTTCAGTGTTTCGGGAGCCATAACTCGAAGAGTATCGTAATGAAATTGTGTACACATAATTTCCTTATAGCAGAAAATATTTCTAGTAAAAATGGACGGCATCGCTTAATATAAAACAAGTTTAAAAAGGTTGGAGAACAGAATAATAAGCTTTAACTTAGCAAAAAATAGTTTTGAATCCATGATATTTCACTTATCAAGTTTTATTGTAAGAGGAAATGTGGAAACATTTTTTCTTAAACGGGCGGTGCCACATTTTATGTAGAAAATTTATTTATCTGAAATGAAATGAACAATTGAAGCTCACGTTGAGTATATAATGTTCGGTTACACCCGAACTTAGACACCTTTATTTGTTCTTAAATTTTTTTAAGTTTACTTGGGCATGTTGTGCATGGACCCATAACCATTCAATTGGGCGCAATTCTGGTAACTTTAGTTTTTAATTAACTTTTCAAACGTTTTTTTTTTATTTAACTCAGTCAAAATAAAGCTGACATAATGTGCTGCAACAATAAAGTGTCAGAGGTTACTTGGACCCTCCTCGTTTTTTACTTCCTGTGCCCTTATGTGACAATGACGGTTTTTCATTAAAGGGCCCATTACTGATACTTAGTATAAACTTGACTTGACTTGGCGTAAACTTGGCAACTTAGCCACGATTATACTCCACTTAGCGCATACAATCTGGCATCATAATCAATAAATGTCAATTTGTATGACAAAATGTCAAAATGAAATGGAAACAAACAAATGGCATCTCAAAATGTAAACGTCACTTAGAACTTACATAGAAAATCAAAATTCAACAGACTTGTAAGTCAAGTTAAGTGTTGCTAAGTTTTGAGTAATCAGTAACATGCAATGTTCATTTAACAGAACTGTAAGTGACAGTTCTCAAGTCAAGTCAAGTCTATGCTAAGTATCAGTAATGGGCCCTTAAGCTTCTAGTAAAAATTTTGTATTTTTTTATTTTTTAAAAATTTGTGACCACGAGCGATAACAGCCCAAGTGGGCTAAGGACATGCGTAGATCGCAAACGCTTACTGCGCGTTTTTAACAATAAGACCTCATATTTTTCTGAAAAGTTTTGGGTTTTTATATTATGTTTGAATTCTTTGACTCGTCCGACCATAAAAAGTTGTACCATTTGGTCGAAGGCCAATTCAAATGTTTCTTGGACTGTGGTCACCCAGGTCGTGCTCACGCAAACGCCGACAAACAGTCTCAATGTTTTAATGCATTTAAGGGATCTTTGATCTCAGTAGCGGACGGTAATGGCAACTGCTTTGAGTATCTGCTGACGGACTTAACTTCTTTTAGCGACCTGGCTTTCTTCCACGTTTTTTTGCCGCTTAGTTGGTATGTATGTACTTGATGGCATTGCGTGCCATTATTGGGTGAGCAACCAATGATATTTTATACTTTCACATGAGTTTTGCCATCAGCAATCAATTTTTTATAAGGGCGCGCCACTCAGGTGTGCAATTCTCGGCACTACTGAATAAGGAGTAATAAAAATTTGCCCACGAGTTATAGAATATCAATTAAATAAACTAACCTCACCGTGCCTTTTAAACTTTTAACAAAAATAGTGCGATAATATTAGTTTTATGTACACGTTTTTCACACACTACTACGATTTTAATGACTAAAAAGGCGTTGCAACTTAAATTTTCTACACTCGTAAATTTAATGGCGCATAGTCATAGTCAAAATGAAATAGGTTTTTAATTTAGTTTCAGCTTTTTGGTATCATTTCTATGAGCTACCTGTCGAAAAAGCTGCAACTAAATTTAAGCCTATTTTTTTGACTATGACTGTGCGCCAATGAGTTTGCGACTTACAATAATTTATTTTTTTAGAAAATTGTATTTTTGTTATGTTCTAACACAATTAAACGGCTCGAATTCGCATCTTTGAATTCCATCACACTAAAAATAAAAAAAAGCGACATTTGAACAAAACTCTTCGCGAGTAACGCAGTGCCATTACTTCTCATCAAATTAAGTGCCCTGTGGACAACACATTACTACTATTCGGTAGAAGAGTCGATAACTATAAACTATCGTATGAGAAAATTATGAGTATTTCCATTGCCATCACAAAAAATGTGTAGGTAGGCATGGCGCAATGATACAAGGTGGCAGCATGGGACAGCTGATTATACACTTTTTTTATTGGATTTGATACATCAACTTCCAGCGCAGTACGATTTTGACATTTGTCCATCGAATTAACAAAAACAAAGTACATGCAATTTTTATTTATGTTTGTAGGTATTTCACCATGCTGCCACCTTGTATCATTCCGCTATGGTAGGTAGGTAAGGTGATTTGTGCATTGGACTGGCGTAGGAATTGTCAAAAGGAGACGGCAGACGCAAAATTTAACCAACACATTGAAAAATATTTACTGACATAGTGGTATATTTTTTAATAAAAAATAATTTCACATCACTTTTAAGTTATTATGTTTTTAGTAAATTGATCTAATTTATCGCATTATTTTCCCATAACAAGAATTGTTTACTCTCCATTCCATTCGCCTATTTTTCATGTTTTTCGCAATTTATAGCGACTGCCTTTCGGGTTCCCTCTTTCTCGGCAAATAGTGTTTAGATATGTTAAAATTATAGTTGACCGAAAAGAACGATACATTTACGGTTAAAAACATTTTAGTTAACAAAATAAAAGAAATTTACACAAAAACTTGCCCTTGTATTTTGTAATGAAAGCAGCATATCTGCTGTGCGCTCAAGTAAACTGTGACGTAGTTACGCAGAACGAAGCAATTTTGAACTCGTGAATGCGCAATCTAGATTTGTGAGTACAAATGTTAAAAAAGATCGAAAGATTCTAGAAAAAGTCGATTCTTCGTTTCACGAAAAAGGAAAGATTAAATATCGAATCGAAATTCAGCCCTATAATTTCATTTCAACATACATATGTATGTGAAATGTTTACAAAATTCTGAAGACTTGTGGAAATTATTGATGGTCAAAAGCAAATATACCACACTACAATGCAATGCCGGTCATGTATGCAAGAGGACTGTGCGGAAGTTGTACATATGGCCACCACCACGTCAGATGACGGAAAAACATTGTACACTCTCTTCAATGATTGTACGCAATTGCAAGCAAACTCAATGGACAAACTTCCAAAAATGTTATGTACAACTTGCACACGAAATCTGCAAGTGGCATTTCATTTTAGACAAAAAGCTGTTAAGTCGGATAAAAAATTCAAAAAGATGTTGGACGAACAAAAGGTTGACGCGGATGTGGTTAATAATGCTACTGAACAAACCGACGAATCCGGGGTATGTACATATGTAGCAGTTATTTTTTGGTTAAAAGCTAGAGCAGCGCTCGACGCCTCTAAAACTGTCAAGAAAGTTGTTTTACGCCTTTTAACACTAATCCCGAAATTTTTGGTACTCTCGCTGTTATTTTGATTTTATTCCTAAATTTTTTAATGCTTTTTAGCATGTTACGGAATGTTTGTATGATCCTTTCGCGGAAGCTGCTGGAAAGGCTATAAATGAAACAGAACTCCTTATACCTTTACCAGACATAAAAGAAGAGTTTCTTGATGTGCGAATAAAAAGTGAGCCTTATAAAACAAATATTGATGAAGCACCATATGAAACACAGATTGATGTGAGTGATGACGAAGAACATATAAAGAATAATGGGGAAGATGAAAAGAATAAATTTACTTGTGGAGTATGTAATTTAAAATTTTTTTCACGAAAGCTGGTAAAGGAACACATCTTTCACAAACACAAATGTAAGTTAGTAGTGTATAAACTTAAAATTTTACGCTGCGAGTTTTCCCTTTTTTCATTCCTCGTATTCTAAATAAAAGTCTTTGGTGGTTTTTTGCACTTCTCCGTTTCCTCTGTTGTTGTAGCGATAAGGTTGCTCCCCGAAGGCTTTATAGAGTGTTATCGATGTGATGGTCCTTTGCGGATACAGATCCGGTACGCTCCGGTAACAGCTCCATTAAGGTGCTAGCCCGACCATCTCGGGAACGATTTATATGGCAACATTAAACCTTCAGGCCATCCCGCCCTCCCCACCCCCAAGTTCCAGGAGGAGGTGAGGTTGAGAATTGGGTTTGGAAAAGCTATATATTGCGCTGGCAACCTGAATCTGGTGTTTTAGTCACCTCTTACGACAGGCATACCTACCGCGGGTATATTCTAACCCCCCAACCCGCAATGTTCGAAAAGGGAAAATACGAAAAGTTTCTGCGTTTGACAGAAAATAATCTTTAGGACGGTCACACTCTTGTCAGTGTGTCACGTGTAAGGGATGGTTGCGCCAACGTTAAAAGCGGGCCGAAAGAGAGGAGTGTTGTTGTTGTTGTAGCAGTGCAGCAAAACCATTTTCAGGACTCGGGTGTGTGGAGGAGTGTGTGAACGCTAATTGAAAAAGGACACCTTTGCAGGAAGCAAAAAGCAGAGGCCAAAAGGCGTGAGTGCGAGGAGCTTGAGCTCTAGCCACCATGAATAACGCCCGAAAATATTAACAAAAAATTCGGCGATAGACAGAAGGTTTTAAGACCGGTGCAAACTCTTGTAAGAACGAAAACGGTGACCTTGTAACTGACGTCCAGCGAGTACTTAGATTATGGAGGGAACACTCCTCTGCTCTCCTAAATGGAAACAGCGGTTTACCGCACAGGGATGACGAACCCGATCCCGCAATATGATGATGGAGTAAATGTTCCCCCACTCGATTATGACGAAGTCAGAATAGCAATAACCAGACTGAAAAACAACATGGCCGCGAGCGTTGATGGAGTGCCTGTGGAGCTATTAAAATACGGCGGCGAGGTGTTGGTAAGGCGCATGTATCGGCTTCTTCGCAAAATAGTGTCGGACGAGTGCATGCCCGACGATTGGAATCTAATTGTTCTTTGACCAGTCCACAAGAAAGGCGATGCTACAAACTGCGACAACTATCGCGGAATCAGCCTTATTATCGCATATAAGGTTCTGTCAATCGGCTGAGATTGGACCTTGCGGTTTCAGACCTGGTAAATCTACCATCGACCAGATTTTCACAATGCGCCAAATCTAGGAAAAAACCCGCGAAAAAAGAATCGACACACATCACCTCTTTGTCGATTTAAAGCCTTCGGCAGCACGAAAACGAGCAGCCTGTATGCCGCTATCTCTGAATTTGGTTTCCCCGCAAAATTTATACGACTGCAAAATTACGTCGGGCAACACCATCAGCTCAGTCAGAATTGCGAAGGACCTCTCCGACCCGTTCGAAGCTAAACGATGTTTCAGACAAGGTTACCCTCCATCGTGCGATTTCTTTAATTTGATGCTGGAGAAAATTATACTTATTATAATAATATATAATTACGAGCTGGACCCGTGCGCATCTTGCGCAACCAATATAAAAGTCTCCTAACAATATTCTATAATAGCGTGCAATTACTGGTAATCAGTAGACATTTGTATCATCGGCCTAAGCACCCGCGCCGTTAGTTCTGCTTACTCTAAACTGGAAAAAGAAGTGGTAAAGATGAGTTTGACGATGAATGTGGCCCCCCAGCGGGTTAGGGGATCAGAATATACCCGCGGTAGGTATGCCTGTCGTAAGAGGCGACTAAAATACCAGATTGAAGGGGTTGTGTAGCGCAACCCTTCAGGTTGCCAGCGCAATATATACATAGCTTCTCCAAACCCAATTGTCAACCTCACCTATCCGCGGCGAATCATGTTTCACTAACAGACGAGGCTCTGGCGACCCCAAGCTCCTCATGGAACTTGGGGGTGGGGAGGGAGGGAATGGCATGAAGGTTTAATGTGGCCACATAAATCGTTCCCGAGATAGTCGGGCTAGCACCTTAATGGTGCTATGGTACCGAAGCGTACCGGATCTGTATCCGGCAAAGGACCATCGCATCGATATCACTCCCCAAAGCCTTCGGGGAGCAACCTTATCGCTACAACAACAACAACGATGAATGTGGACAAAACGAAGTACCCGTTGTCATCGAGCAAAGAGTCAGCACGTTTTAAACTCCCTTGTTGTGATCAATTGGCGCCAGTTAACCCAACGAAGAAGTGACTGGCGTGCCCTTTTGGACGGCCATAACCGTTTAGAGCCAAGTAAGTAAGTAAATAAGCGCAACAACAACGCTGATTTCTGTTGACGTAGTTCATGTTGTTGTTATTGTAGCGGTTACAGATCCGGTACGTTCCGGTAATAAGCACCATCAAGGAACTAGTCCGACCATCTCGGGAACGATTTAGTATGACCACATGAAACCTTCAAGACCATCCCGTCCTCACATCCCCTAGATCCATCAGAAACTTGGGGTCACCAGAGCCTCGTAAACAGTATTCGCTACGGGTAGGTGAGAGAGACAATGGGGGGGGGATTCAAGGGGTTGTGTAGCGCAATATATAGCTTCTCCAACCCAATTGTCAACCTCACCTGCGAGCGGCGAATCCCGTTTCACTAACAGACGAGGCTCTGGCGACCCCAAGCTCCTCATGGAACTTGGGGTGGGGAGGGAGGGATGGCCTGAAGGTTCAATGTGGCCATATAAATCGTTCCCGAGATGGTCGGGCTAGCACCTTAATGGTGCTGTGTTACCGGAGCGTATCGGATCTGTATCCGACAAAGGACCATCACATCGATAACACTCCCCAAAGCCTTCGGGGAGTAACCTAATCGCTACAACAACAACAACAACATAGACAATTGGGTTGGAGAGGCTATATATTGCGCTGGCAGCCCCTTAAAAGGGTTGCGCTACACAACGCCTTGAATCAATTTGGTATTGTAGTCGCCTCTTACGACAGGACAGAAAATATCTAAAGATATTGATATTAAACGCCATTCCATTAAAGATGATATCGTACGTAATTTACCAAAAATCAATTAGCCGATGTTTTCAACATGGGACTGGCTACCATGCGATTTCATGGAATGCGATTTAAACTTCGACTAACCGATTATTTTTTTTTATTTTTTAACCGATTAAGACGAGGTGAACAGGAGACCTTGTGAATTGCCTAATTATATATTTTATCATCAGTTCAAATAAATATCATAGTTCTCTACAAGGTCAACAATGATAAACATTGCTTATTTGCAACCTTCTGCTAACGTTCGTATCGCTAAACTGTTGAATAAAACACTCCAGTATTCTGTATTATAAAATGGTCTTTATTAGACTACTTCGAGACAGAGCTGTAAAACTGTGCAATCATTAAAAGTCAACCCATTCTTCATTCACTAGTGGAAAAAAAAGAATGCACTCCTCAACTCATTCGAAGAAAGAATGAAGTAATTGAATGAAACACAAACATTTTTCAACACAGAATAAGCATTCAAATGAATGCAGTCTTTGCTGAGTGTGCTCACACTTTTCTAGTACCAATCAATTATGAAAAATGTCGTACATGCACAAAACCCGCTAAAATATCACATGGTTGCATTTAATTAAAGCCACTTCAAAATATCACAAAAAACACAAAAATTTAATTGTTGTCCGTGATTACTAGTTTTTTCCATATTTATGACAATAAAGTACGAAGAAGTTAATTGGAAAAGTATTCATATTGAAATTTTCCTAAAAATTTATTAATAAAAAAAGCAAATTACAAATATTTCAACATCTCTGTTCCGAAAATTGGCATCGTTCTAAATGAGTGTTGCCAATGAGCCTTTTATATGCTTGCATTACAAAGTACTAGCCTACATTTGAACGTCCTCAATTGGTGATTAAACAATTGAAGAAAAGGCAATACATTATAAAAGCTCTTAAGTTCCTCCATATATTCTTCTTAGCGGTATATGGTCAAATACTGTATCTATTCTGGTTTGTGAGTTTGCAAATTGCAAAGCAATATCCTATTTTCTAAGAAAAATATTCTCCTAAACACAATAGTTTGTAATTACAGCCATTTAAAGTAGGCTCTGTGGGTAGTTGTAGCTTTTTTGATAGCAAAGAATTAACTTTTAATACAAATCTGCTCAAGTAAGATAGAATTCAACCAAAACAATTTCAATCTTTTACCAAAGCCGTGCAAAATAGTCTCTTCTCAACCACTCGGGTCCTATATTTATATTCCGTCAAACACTGTTAAAATATAAGCTGTAAGAAAACTGTAGTCCGATGAAGCCAGTCAATAACCTCTGAAGAGTTTCTTCCAATGGAACATTTTTTTTTTTGTGGCACAGATGAAGGAAAACGGGGAAGGTGAATCAGGTGAATAGAAAAAGCCTGAATCACCGTAGGACGATGCCATGGAAATAGACATATGTTTATCGAAATCTCGAAATTAGGAAGCTCCAACGAAATCGCCGATGGACCTATGCACTTTGATGTATTTAAATGACTTAAACTCAAGTATCTGTTTTTGTTATATTATCGACAAAAAAAGTAGTATGTAAATACCGGTTCTAGCTCAAATGGTGAAAAGAAAAGTATATACACACCGACACACATATATATACAGCAAAAAAATTTCGTTGCCTACTTTTAGGGGCATACGTATGAAACCGCAAAACAGCAAAACAATTTCGTTGCCTACATTTAGGCGCGTCTATGTGTGTGTGTGTATGAACTTTGTGAACCCAGCAAAAAAACGAGCGACTGGACCTGATCAGGTACTGAACTGGTGCTGATCTGATCAGTATAACACCAGTATCTGTTCAGTCTGATCAGATACGGATCAGTCGCTCGTTTTTTGCTGGGTTCACAAAGTTCACACACACACACACACACGTACACATGGATGAGCCTAAATGTAGGCAACGAAATTGTTTTGCTGTTTTGCGGTTTCATACGTATGCGCCTAAAAGTAGGCAACGAAATTGTTTTGCTGTATATATATATATGTGTGTCGGTGTGTCGGTGTGTATATACTTTTCCTTTCACCATTTGAGCTAGAACCGGTATTTACATACTACTAAAAAATATTCACAATTTACTCTATTTGGTCAATGCACAATGTGTTCATTTACAAAATCCATTTTACAACAATAGCAAATTAGTAGTAACATTTTGATATATAGCAAGAAAGCAATAGATTGCTTTTGCGAAGTTTCAGCCAAATTCGAGTATATCTTCATGTCTTTTGAATACTTTATATAATCAAGAGCCATATGGTTTTATGTAAGCGAGTTATTCGCGAGATTTACCTAAAAAGGTAACCAATCAACTCACTAGAGTCTAACATTTTTTGATCTCACACGATTAATTAAAAAAAATCAACCCAGTTACGAAGTATACAAATTCTGCTATGAAGTACTATTTCTTGTACGTCTTATGTTCGGACACCATGAAGATGATTTAAGACTTTCATGGTTTATAATTAACTACTTTTTTGTTTGTTTTCGAAATGGTACCGTCGCAATATACCTGTAAATGGTTCTTTCTTTTCAGTTGCTCTTAAACAAACATAATAATTCATATTCAGTAATTATAAGCCGGTGTAAAGCTCATGAATTCTTAAATATTAAACTACTTGAATAATTAAAAGGGGCTATTTTTGCTATTGACCAATTTTACGTAATTTTTGCACCCAACTCCGAAATTGATTTAACATATCTGATGGCAATGAAACTATACAAAAAATAACCTTGGGAAAAAAGTCTTTAGTACTGAATGGGAAAAAAAGTGTGCATTCATTTCAAGTTTACATTGATTAAAGATTGGGAATCGTTCCTACATTCACACTCTATATTGAATTATATTTTACCATTCAATAACACACACACTTTAGCTTTGAGTTAAAGTATTTTGAGCCATTCAGGAATGGAGATTTATAATATGCAATCAAAAAATAACAATTTTTAAAGGAATGCTGAGAGAATGCACACTAAATTGATTTAATATTTTTACAGCTCTGCTTTGAGAGTACTTCACAATTAAAATTCACTTCGCAACTAATAGCGTGCTTAAATCGAAACTGATTCCTGATTACTCAGCTTGCGCTGCTTTAATACTCTCCGTTGCTTCATTCGCATATTTCTACTAAGGTCTAGTAATTTCTCGAACTGCATGCTTGGTTACCAGCCATATACAGGTATACTTGTAGTTTGTAACCATATACGCGTATATATGTGAGTACTAATTCGGCTGATGATTACATGGGTTTGTGCGTATCTCTCCGTTGCCTGGTATGTATGTATGTGAGTAAATGATTATTGATTTTTTTACGTACACAGTAGTGGCAGCTTGCTTTCTTGTTGTTGTGCCTTTATTTAATAACCTTAGTGATGTGAGTATCAATTAGTGCTGCCAATACTCGTCGCAATATTCTCAATTGTCAACACCACTCAAGAAGTGGCTATTGTATTCCTTAATAAGCCCTGTCAAGATTTTATTCATGTATAAAATATGGTCGTAAGGTGTGAATCACCTTTCTAAGACAGCGGTTTTAGAGCACTTCGTACATCTTTTCATTCATAAGCTATATATATAATATATCCATTGTCAAACTTATTATATTCCCTTGCAATAGTTTCCATGTATCATTTCTTTTGATAAAAATGTAATGTTTCTTTTTTCTACTGTTTTTTTTTTTTGTTTTCAATATGAATTAAAAAAAAGTGATTTGAAGTTTTATGGGCTCCAATGAAATGAGTGAAGAAAAATTTGTGTGGACCATGATGGAATAATAAAGGTGATGTCAACAACATAACCTCACTTTTTCGGCAGCTCTAAATGCCAGTATTTACGTGTATTTCAAAAGTAATAAATTTGGGTTGCTTACTTTTACCTTTTCTTCAAATAAATTAGTTTTCTTCAAATTTTGTCTATATTCTCTTAGGGAATACAAAGTTACGTTAATCTTTTTGGCTAAACAGTTCTAGTAACGGCTTATATAGTTATAATATTTCTAAACGTATAGTAAAATCTACTACGATCATAGTAGAACTCAAGACAGTTCTGTATGATAGACAACCCTCTAATTATGCATGCCGAACTTGCCAGAATAAGGGAAAACGTCAACGGGATGAGAACACCTGAATATTCATTTCATCATGGTGTGCACTAAGCGGAAGCTGAAAATATTTTCACCACTAGCTTTTAAATTTTAGTGAAATATTTTTCGGCTTCTTTAGCACTAAATCTCAGTGAGGCAAATATGTATTTGTTTTGCATTACCACTCAACTGTGATAGCCGGTTCATAATGCACACAACTCTGTCGGTACATTTTAAATATGTGACCCGGTTTATGAAAAGGTGGCTTACGACTCAAAAAAAAAAAAAAACAGCTGTTAACAGCTGTATCTCACAATTTCTTTTTTGAATCATAAGCCACCTTTTCATAGACCGGCTCACATATATTTATATAATTTTTTATTCTAATATTATAATATATGTATATTATATTTTAGCTGATATAATCTGCATGAAATGCCCGAAAGTATATGCATTTCCACGAGAGCTACAGCAACACGAAGCTATTGTACATGGTACTGAAGAAGAATTGCAATGTTTAAAGTGTAAAGAGTATCTTAAAAGAGATAAAATGGCTAGACATTTCCAAATTCACCATTTCGCTGCCTATAGAAAATACTTTCCAAGACGTAAGGGCAGTGATAATTTGATTACTTGTGATGATTGCCCTCAAAAATTTGGGACAATACTCGAGTTAGCCAATCATTTGAGAAATCACAAATTCGATTGTGTACTATGTACGAAAAGTTTCAAAAAACTTGCTACTTACAAAACACATCTAAGCCGCATACACAGGCGTTGCTTAAGCAGTCTTAAAGATAATATTGAAATGAATACGAAATACGATTGCACTAAATGCTCATCTAGCTTTGTATTACACAAAACTTATCGTGTACACTTGAAGAATGAGCATAATATAATTATAAACGAGTCTGATTCAGCAAACGATGAAGATAATATACATGAATGTGAGCTTTGCAATGCCTGTTTTAAAAGTCCTTCGAGTTTTTACTATCATAAAAAACGAAATCACAATTTTGTTGAGGACAAGGCAGCAGAAATGGAAATGGAAGAAAATGGAGAAGATAGCGATTTGCCTGACGATTGGAATGAACCATATAAATGCTACATATGCTCGAACAAATTTAAAACAAAGATATTCTACAAACAACATATGAAAAAGATGCATAATGAAAATATTCGCATAGATCTAGTAAATCATCATGGCAAATTATATGAATGTAAGATTTGCTATTCGTACTTTACCAACCGAAGCACATTTTATTTACACAAAAAAAGAAAACATCCAGAAGTTTCAACAAAAAAAACTTCTGCAGTAGACAGCTTAACTAGTGAAGTAAAGGAAAAGGATGTCTACGAAATTACAGAACACGGTGAATATGGTGAATGCAAATATTGTAATAAAAAAATACCAAAAATGGAAAAGAGAACGCATGAAAGAAGACATGTTTATAGAATGCGAGAAAAAAATAAAAGATTTCTGTGTTCATTCTGTCGTAAGTATAGATATAATATAATATAGGCAGAGTGTGTAAATAGACGGATTTATTCTCTGCTGCAGATGGAATAATACTGCGGAACAAATTCAAAATTGTCCAAGGATATCACATTAGATGTAGTTTTGTGTGCTGATTTCATAAATCATTTTACTTTTTTTGTAACAGCTCTAGTTTTCGAGATATTTTCGACTACCCGAAAACTTATCCCACAGGAGTAGAAAAGTGCAAAAACAAAAAATGCAACAATTTACAAAAGCAAACCTCAATTTTTTTAATACTTCATTTATTATTTGTCCTTGTTCTTTCATTTTTGTATTTGGTTTTTGTATTTGTTGTTGTTTCATTTAATGAAAATTAAAAAAACCTACAAGAATGTCAATAAGAAGAACTCAGCGAAAGTGATCGACGTTATTTTGTTTTTGTTCTTAAACTTTTGTTAAATTAAACAACAAATAAACAACAAATGCAAAAAGCAAATAGTTTAAAATGAAAATGAAATTGAAGTTTGCGTCTTTCGCTTTTGCACTTTTCAATTACTGTTCGTTCGTATTGGCTTTGACTAAGAGTATTTATTGTGTTTTCTTATAACATCTCCAAATTTATTTATTCATTATTTGCATAGCCATTTAAATCGGTTTCCTAAGAATCTTGGAGATTACTGAGAAGAGCAGGGTAAAAGATTTTACCAGGATATTCGTGTTATGGAAGAGCGATACCAAGGATGGGACACGCATATGATGACCGATTACTGCTGGAGTCTTTGTCGGGATCTTGAATAAGACCCACAGACAAGAAAGTATTATAAAAGGCATGTTTTTGCTGATACGCGGTAAATCATTAAAATTAAGTGTAAAAATTCTCATATTTGTAAGAATTTAACACCTATACGAAAATTAAAAACTAGAGTTGTTAGAAAAAAACAAATAATTTCTTCGTAATCAGCACCCTTAAATTGACTTAAAACGACTAAAACAAAGTCTGGACAATTTTTCACTGTTGCCAGTGTAATTGTTCTTTTGATTGCAGCTCCAGAGCATTTCATACTTTTTTGTTGGCCCAGAATATTATATAAATATACAAAATTCTCGTCCTTATTCCTTTTTGCATTCTGGACAGTTTTTTTATTACTCTTTTTTCCCATGGATTGCATTCATTGGACTGCAATACTCGGAGGATTGCATTCCGCAATTCTTTTAATCGGAATGCTTTTAAATTTTGTTATTTCACAAGGAATGCAAAAAGGAATAATTAGCCCGGACAAACAAAATGGAATAATGACTAAAGAAATTTATTCATTATTCCCAAAGAAAATGATTAAAAGATGCAGTCCAAAAGTCCAATCCAAATTTCTCAGCAGCGGTTAAGGCTAAAGCACTCGAGCAAAAACATTTTTAAAGCTTACCTATTTTTAATTGTTAACACAATATTGTATTAAGGTTGGGTGCGAGTTCGCCTAAATTTTAGGTACCTAAACTAATATTCCACTGGAACTTTGCAGCACTGCAATAACATAGGAAAAAGCTGTCAAAACTGTGCGAGTTGATTTGAAAACCTAAATTGTTTATTTCTGCTAAGAAAATGATATCAATACGGGAAATTTGGTATTTTTGATGCGTTTTCATGCTTAAAATGAACAGAGGTCAATTAGGGTGCGCGGTAAGTACCTATGTATCATGTATAGCAGTTAAAGAAAATGCAGTGGCTCCGTTTTATAAGGCTTTTTTTTCGGACATAGTGGAGTACGTGCACAATTTCCACAATCTCGAATTCAATACTGTGATGTTGGTACCCCTCCAATAACTTCTTTAGGCCAATTAGTGCACTTGGCTGCCAAATATGTTCAGATTGCGGTCCATATTTGGGTCCCATTCTTGTGTCGCCAACATCAGCTTGAACAAAATTGAGCTCACCATCATGTACAATCGATCGGACCTTAATCGCAGCAGGGATCATCGCTCTATGATCTATGATTTACTTAAATTGAATGGACAAGAGCCATTTATTTGCATATACAATACTGAAAAATAAATATTTTTATTTTGCACTGCCCATGGCGGAACGATACAAGGTGGCAGCATGGCGACATATCTACAAACATAAATAAAAATTCCATGTACTTTGTTTTTGTAAATTCGATGGACAAATGTCAAAATCGTACTGCGCCGGAAGTTGATGTATCAAATCAAATAAAAAAGTTTATAATCAGCTGTCCCATGCTGCCACCTTGTATCGTTCCGCCATGGCACTGCCTTACCGACAGTTTTCAGTGATTTAGGTTTTTTCTCTATTTAGGTAGAAATTTAGGTCAACTCGCCCACAGCCTAAATTGCAAATTCGATTTATCTTAGATTTTTAGATACTTGAGTATATAAAAATAAAAAAATTGCAATATTTCAAATGAATTGTTTATTTTAAGGGCTCTTGAAATACTGCTTTGTGAGTTGTATATTTTCCACATGAATAAAATATTGTAACGAATTTAGTGCAATTCCGCTTATTTGCAACCTTCTACTAACGTTCGAATCACTAAACTGTTGAATAAATAACTCCACTATTCAATAATGCAAAATGGCCTTTATTAAAGTACTTGACAATAACACTTCTACTGCTCAACAGATAGCGTGCTTAAATCAAACTGTTTCGTCGTGCCTCAGCTGGTGCTGCTTTTATACTTTTTGGTTTCCTCGTTGACTTATTTCTAGGCGTTTCTATTTTTAGAATTTGCTACCAGCTATAACATGACTACAGATGCACGTTATAGCTTCTTCTATGCGCGTGTATATGTGAGTGATACTTCCACAGATAATTGCCTACTTTTGGGAGCATCTCAAAAAAGATATATGCAAGTGTTTGTGCGTCTCTCTCCGCTGCGTGAACGTACATATGTGTAGATATAATGATTGATTCGTTTATGTAGATACAAGTGACTGCCTGCTTTATTGTTGTTGTGGCTTCATTTACTTATCATCAGACTAGTGATGTGAGTATCACTTAGTGTCACTAATATTCGTCACAATATGTAATAAAGAGAAGATACAAAAATTGCAAGTACTTCCTTTATATAAATGGACTATTTTTAATAGCTAATAATAACTAAGAGAACATATTAATTTAAAATACAAGTAACCACTTCGTTTTATGCTTATTAAGGCAAACTTACTCCATTAAAAAAAAAAAAACTAATATTCATTTGGTATCAATGGTAAAATAAACTTCGCCAATTTTCTCGAAACTACTTATGATGCAAATGTTTCAACTTGGTTTGGACCTTCGCAAATGGAGTTGCTTTTCTAAGAACTGAAGTTTCTTTTTGTTCTATGTTTGCACGCTCTGAACTGTTTTGATTTACCTACAAACTTCAATCAACATGTACTTTTATAATGTTTTTTTCTTTTGTAGCACAAGAATTTCGAGCTGAACCGTCACTTAGGAAACATGAGAAAAATATTCACTTTGGCGAATTGCCAGAAGTAAAAGAGTGTCCAATTTGTCAAAAGAAACTCGATCCAAACTATTTAAGAACACATCTTACAACTGTTCATAATTCAGAGCGCAAACATATATGTGATACTTGCGGCGATTCATTTAAAAGTCAAATATTGTTACATAGCCATAAACGTTTGCATATGGAACGTAATTTTCCTTGCAATGTGTGTGGTAAAAAGTTTATAAGATCATATGATTTAAAAGTTCACATGCGTATGCATACCGGCGAAGAACCATATGCTTGCCATATATGTGATAGACGTTTCAAAGTTAAAGTACGACTAAGCTATCATCTACAGCAACATGCTGGTATAAAACGTACATGTGACATTTGTGGCCAAGAATTCAATAATGTTAAACAATTAAAACTTCATTCTTACAAGCATACCGGCATGCCATATAAATGTCCTGTCTGTAACTATGGATGTGCGCAGCGCGACATGTAAGTTATTTATTTACAATATTCTGATAAACATGCTATAAATATTTTAGGGTGGTTTTTTTCTAAATCAAATGCCACACCGAGGGTCCTGGGTTAAACTCCCAGGGCAAAGTAACATTAAAAATTTGGAAACAAGTTTTTCTAATCCGGGTCGCTTCTCAGAAGCAATTCAGCAAACACCCCGAGTGTATTTCTGATATGAAAAGCATCTCTGTGAAAATTAATCTACCTTGTAGATGCCGTTCTGAGTCGGCATACAACATTTAGGCCCCGTCCCGTCCCGCCAAAAGGGAAAATTAAAGGAACACGACGGAAATTGGAAGAGAAGGTTAGGTTGAACTGGCCGGTCCATGAGGACCTCACATAGACTGAATGAGTCCGTAGTGTTACCAAAAGTTTGTTTTAACGACCAAACTGAAAAACCCTATCAAAAACCAAGACCTATGTTATAAAATAACTCCGTACTCTTGGCAAATACTAGAAGCTTCCTAGGACGACTTAAGCCACTTGCTGCTTCTAGATCTGACAGCTGTATCACTCCTAATAGCTGGAGTCTTAGCCTGGCAAGTGCAGGGCACGAACACAGAACGTGCTCGATCGTTTCCTCCTCCAACCCACACTTCCTACATCTGCTATCACTGACCAAGCCTAATTTAAAGGCATGTGACGCCAGAAGGCAGTGTCCAGTCAGAATACTCGTCATGAGTCTACAGTCCTCTCTTTGTATTGATAGAAGCAACTTTGTTAGGCTAAGGTTGTAAGACCTACAGATAATCTTCGACATTTTACAGCCCCGCGCTTGAACCCACGCCTTTCCCGCTTGGTCGATCATGTGTACCTCTCGGCTTCGCTTAATCTCGCCCAATCTAATTGGGACGTCTACGGAGCAAGCTTCAAGGGATGTGCCTTTTTTAGCTAGTTCGTCCGCTTTTTCATTCCCATCTATTCCCATATGCCCTGGGACCCAATATAGATGTATGCTTCTCCCTGTCCCGATTCTCTCCAGAGACTGCTTACACTCTAACACTCATTTAGATGCTGTGCTATGCGAGATTATTGCCTTAATTGCTGCTTGACTGTCAATATAAAAGTTAACACGATTGCAGCTTGGGCTATTTTCTTCCAGGGTTTCTACTGCTTTGGTTACGGCTACTATTTCCGCTTGGAAAACGCTACAGTAATCCGGCAGCCTGTATGATCTATTTATTTCGGGATCAGCACAGTATACCGCAGACCCTACTCCTTCCACTACTTTGGAACCATCTGTGTACACATGTATCGTCTCGTCCGCCATTTGAGCACCCTTGCGTCAACCATCCACCTCTATTGTGGCCTTAAGATCGCCCTCGAAGCGCAGATAGGGAATCAGGTAGTATGTTCGTCTTGTGATTGATGAATTGGAAGAGAAGCTCGGCCTAAATCTCCTCGGTAAATCGCGTCAAGTGTTTATTTTATTTTGAATCAAAATAATGAGGAATTATAAACTGCAATTTAGCAAATAAATAGGACACATAATATGTTAGCAAGTATTTTTCTTGTATAGTGAGAGTGTTTACAGCAGTGCTTCGCGCTTTGTACAATGTACAAGAATATATTAGAGAGCAAATCATTAAGGATAAATATTTTTTAGTTTCAGGAAACATTTAATGCGTGTGCATGGCATGTCACTGACAAATGAGGAATATTGCGCAATGTTCAAAGCGAATACTGGAAGAAATCCGCATGTTAAATCTTTAGAGGAATTACAACTAGAGGAGCAAAAGGCGGAGCTGGAAGATTCGAAGTAATTGTTGATTCGTATAGTTCAAACACTAAAGAAGGGGACAGATTAAGAAAAAATAAATGAACAAAATAAACATACAATATATGGAAAAAGCAGAAATATCTAAAACGTATGGCCGTTAAAAAATGCGTGAGTACGAAGAACATGTGAAACATACAAATGTACCTCTATAATAAAGACCGTTTGCGAAACTATTTCTGGAACATTCTGGCCATTTTCAAAAGGGTTTCAACAGTATTTTATGGTCTTCTTCGAGATTCGTATCGGGTCTGTAAAGAATGTTGTCCACTTAAGGGATCAGTTGGAAATCTATCTATATATATAAAATCAAAATTCTGTATGTGTGTGTGTACGCTATGGAAACGTATTTCCCA
The DNA here is from genome assembly GCF_040869045.1 of Eurosta solidaginis. Taxonomy (NCBI): domain Eukaryota; kingdom Metazoa; phylum Arthropoda; class Insecta; order Diptera; family Tephritidae; genus Eurosta; species Eurosta solidaginis. The sequence continues at coordinate 217,582,806 of NC_090322.1, read as the reverse complement.
CACTTCAATCATCACCAAATTTTGGCTATAGGTTCCTTCGATCAACACGAATGTTTTAGGCTAAAAATAATTTCGATATATATAAAAGGGCGTGGCAACTCCCATACAAATGGCATCTTTGGTACTGCATAACTCTGAATGTATACATGCCAGAACATTGACATTGAGTAAGGAGTTATATGAAGTCAATTCCTAACACCACCAAGAAAATGTGGAATTGGGAAAAAAAGGGGCGTGGCACCTCCCATACAAATGGAATATATAATACTGCATATCTCTGGATGCAGAAATGATGGATAATGAAAATTGGTAAGGAGCTATATGACGTTAGTCCTAACACCTCCAGTAAAATGTGGAATTGGGAAAGAAGGGGCGTGGCACCTTCCCTACAAATGGCATTTTTCAGAACCAGACCTGTTAAATAATGATTACTAATGGTAATGATTACTTGCCATCATTTTCTATTTTCAATGATTACTTTTCAATTGATTGAAAAATAATCAAAAAAAATCATTTTTTTTACGATTATTGAAAACAAGTAAAGAAGGCTAAGTTCGGGTGTATCAAATGAAAGGTACTAATGATTATTTAAAACGTAGTGGACCTTAGTTCTATAGGTGGACGCCTTTTCGAGATATCGCAATAAGGGTGGACCAGGGGTGACTCTAGAATGTGTTTGTATGATATGGGTATCAAATTAAAAGTATTAATGAGGGTTTTAAAAGGGAGTAGCCCTTAGTTGTATATGTGAAGGCGTTTTCGAGATATCGACCAAAATGTGGACCAGGGTGACCCAGAACATCTTCTGTCGGGTACCGCCAATTTATTTATATATGTCATACCACGAACAGTATTCCTGCCAATATTCCAAGGGCTTTTGATTTCGCCCTGCAGATCTTTCTCATTTTCTTCTACTTAATATGGTAGGTGTCACATCCATTTTACAAAGTTTTTTCTAAAGTTATATTTTGCGTCAATAAACCAATCTAATTACCATGTTTCATCTCTTTTTTCATATTTGGTAATTAGGCATTTTTTTCATTTTTCGTAATTTTCGATATCGGAAAAGTGGGCGTGGTCATAGTCGGATTTCGGTCATATTTTATGCCAAGTAAAGTGACTTCAGATAAGTACGTGAACTAAGTTTAGTTAAGATATATAGTCTTTTGTGCAAGTTATCGTGTTAAAGGCCGAGCGGAAGGACAGACGGTCGACTGTGTATAAAAACTGGGCGTGGCTTCAACCCATTTCGCCCATTTTCACAGAAAACAGTTATCGTCATAGAATCTATGTCCCTACCAAATTTCACAAGGATTGGTAAATTTTTGTTCGACTTATGGCATTAAAAGTATTCTAGACGAATTAAATGAAAAAGGGCGGAGTTACGCCCATTTTGAAATTCTCTTTTATCTTTGTATTTGGTTGCACCATATCATTACTGGAGTCGAATGTTGACATAATTTACTTTATTCTGTAAAGATATTAAATTTTTTGTTAAAATTTGACTTAAAAAAAAATTGTTTTCGTCATCCGATTTCGCTAATTTTTATTTAGCACACATATAGTAATAGGAGTAACGTGCCTACCAAATTTCATCATGATATCATCAATTACAGCTTGCAAAACTTTTAAATTATCTTCTTTCATCGCTTTATCCGTCTTTGGCAATGAATTATCGCACTTTTTCGGTTTTTCGAAATTTTCGATATCGAAAAAGTGGTCGTGGCTGTAGTCCGATTTCGTTCATTTTAAATAGCGATCTGAGATGAGCGCCCAGCAACCTACATACCAAATTTCATCCAGATACCTCAAAATTTACTCAAGTTATGGTGTTTACAGACGGACGGACGGACATGGCTAAATGAATTTCTTTTTTCACCCAGATGATATATAGAAGTCTATATATATCTCGATTAGTTTATGCCGTTACGGATTACCGTTATGCGAACAAAGTTAATATACTCTGTGAGCTCTGCTCAGCTGAGTATAAAAATCAAAAATCAAAAGAAAAAATTAAAAATGATCAAAAGTAATTGATTATTTTTGATTTTTTTAAATTTTTTGTTTGATTATTTTTGATTACTTTTCCGCTTTGTTGAAAGAAAAATTCTCGTTTGTTGCATGGACGGGATAATTTCTACACACAGGTACATTTTAGGATGCAATAGTAAATCGTAAACGCTTATCGAGGCGAATATATACATGCAACATACAGGGCGAATGGTGTATGAGCGCTGATTCAAACATATTCTCAGGTAAGTACATACACATATAATATAATTTGCTACACTCATTATATAAAATAATAACGATCCTCTATGGTTTCATCCTTATGTCAAACCAATTTTGTTTTGTATCCAAAATTAATATTTCCGCTATTCGCTTTATTTTAGTAATATTGGTTTCATATCATCGACACTATGTAAGTGTTCTTCGTCCCATTTAGAGAGCTTTATCATAAATAAGCATTTTTTTCGTTAATAGCTTTTGAACGAATGTCGAAGAAATAATGTATGATAGGCAAACAAATGTGTTTGGAATTTCCATTGTTAGTAATAAAAATATGGCTCACTACGCAAAACTTAAAATTTTATAGGAATATACTAGACGTAATCAAGGAAATAAAAAGAAGTGTCAATCTAATGTACATGGAAATATGTATGTTAATAATATTATCTGGGATTTAACAACCTTTGGTTAGACAACTGATCATGATGATGAATGAGAACTTAGAGGATCGCTCCAGTTGGAAGTGCAGCTATCAACCTAAGTAGTATTACTCATACATATTGTTTGAGCATATTGTTTTGTCGTGCAGCAATACGCACTCCCCCGCAAGGTATTCGTCGGATACATCAAAAGACACGATAATTTGTAGGTGGGTATGTATGTACCCATATCCCTAGATAGGCGATCACGATATACCGTTACATCAATCAATGTACTTGTTTGTACAAAATAATCAGTCCATAGCCATAACGTAATCCAAAATAGTGATTATATTTATTTTGGATATAACAAAATTGGCTAGACTTAAGGATGAAACCATAAAGGATCGTTTCTAAATGAAAGCTTTTGGACGCCAACCTATGAATCCAACATTTTTTTACATATTGTCTGGGCAATTAGAAAAACCGCCATTTTCGATCCCACATTATTTTATATAATGAGTGTAGTAAAATATGCACATGTGTGTATACTTACCAGAGAATATGTTTAGATCAACGCTCATATACCATTTCGACCTATATGTTGCATGTATATATTCGCCTCGATATGCGCTTACGATTTACTATTGCATCAAGTACATTTTAGAATGTAGAAATTATCCCGTGCGAGAGAATTTTTCTTTCAACAAAGCGGAAAAATAATCAGAAATAATCAAAAGAAATCAAAGGAAATCAAAAAATAATCAAAAAAAAAAAAAAAAATCAAAATTAATCGAAAAAATCAAAAATAATCATAATCAGTTTGATTTTTTTCAATAATCGGAAAAAATCATGATTTTTTTGATTTTTTTCTAATGGTAATCAATTAGTAATTGCTTTTTTCGGAAAACAATTGAAATAATCATTGGCCATTAAAATAGGCATCTAATTAATTGATTACTAATGCTAATTCAAATTTAACAGGTCTGTTCAGAACTATGGCTGCCGTACAAACTTAGGTTATTTTAACACCTAAAGTTTGACTGCATTGTTGAGTTTGGCTGTTATTCCTTTTGGACGTTTAGTAATCTGCCGCCGTTAAAAAATTGGTTTGCTTCAGTCTATCTACATCTTCTATTAACACTTCTAAACTCTTTAGAACCACCTATCATGTTTCTTCGGAATTTAGACCCACCAAAACTGTGCAATGGAACCAGACTTTGCGTTAAGAAATTAATGCCGAATGTAAACGAAGCAACGAAGGACAATCGCTTACTGTTGCAGGATTAAATTTAGAGAGTATATGCGTTTCCCTTGGCCAGCTATATGTTGCTTGCTCTGGAGTTGGAACGCCAAAAAATTTGTTAAATTTGCACCGAACGAAATAACCAAAAATATTGTGTACCCACATGCATTACAATAAGATACAATAATAAAATGTTTTAAGTGAAAATTTCACCAAATATGCGTACATAAGTAATTCAATTCAATTTACAGAACAATAAACTAAAATATTAACAAACAAAACAAAAAAATTACGTAACATTCATTCGATCTCGGGCGTTACAACGTACACCGGGTAAAGCTAGTTCGTAATAGTTTCGTACTCGTTTGTAATATTTTTGGAATGACTTAGGTATCATTCTGTATAAAATTCGAAAACTTCTCGTAATGATGTAGGAGCTAGTTCAAAAAAAGTACAAATACAAAATGACCATGTGCGTATAGGGAGTAGGTCACCTATGATTTAAATTTTAAAAACACATGTATGTGCAATACAAAAACGTATGTCATATGGCTTTTAGCGAGTACGATACGTGACGATACATATGTGTAAATTGTGTGTAATACCAAAGAGGATATTTAATAATAAGTCTGCTATGAGTAGCGAGTAACTCGCTGGAAATTAATTCCTCTATTACCGTTTACAACTCAACTCTGGTTGGGTTGAAATTTCATAATTTGGTATTACAGATTACAACTAAACCTGTCAAAAAAAATGTCGGTTGAGTTGTCTAGTCTAACAACTCTTTGTGGCATTACCGTTTACAACCTTATGTTGGTGTAGTTGTCAAAGACGTCAAAATCTTACAGCTGATTACTAGCAGTTGTCTCATACAATTTTGCAGTTGTTTTGAAAAAATGTAACGTTTTAGAAGACGGTTCACCACCTAATTTTCAACAAAAATTTCAAAGTTGGTATCAAAAGACCAAACAAGAATTAAAAATTTAATTTCTGTCATTTCGGTTCAAATTTTCATGTGATTGTATTTTGCCAGATTTTTTGTACACACTAATGCAGAAAGGCGTTGGACCCACCCAGGGTTATTTTAACAAATCGCGGCCAAAGGCCGCCAACGCAGAAAGATGTTCTGTGCAAAAAACTGTGGAACGGGCCTCATATTTCGGACCATCTTGGGCCATTTTGTGGGTTTTTGTAAATAATTTTCGACAGAAATAAAATTTTTAATTTCCGCTTTCGAATCCTAAAAACGGAGATCGAAACGCGTCTTTTGATACCACCTTTGATAAGAGTTAGATGGTACACGGGCTCATAAAACGTTCCCAAAAAAAAAACATTTAAAGCCGGTAGTTAAACCTTTTTAATCAAACAATAATCAACAATTTTGTACACATTTATAGAAAAAACAAAGTTTAAACGAAGGATTACATTGAATAACTTTTTGACTTTATGGAGCGACATTCCGAAGTTGGACGAGGCTGGCCGCAGTTCGGATGCAGCCAAAATAGGTGAAATTATGCGAACGTCAGTTCCATTGATACTAATCACTACTGGGAATCCTGTTTTAGAGAAAAATACAATTTTTGCTGTGTGGGTTTTAATCCACTTCGCACAAATATCGCATAATTTTAAAATAGGGGTACAGTCTTCCCTCGAAAGCGTTTGCGGAAATGGTCCTTAATTTTCTTTAGTAATGACCAAAATGCTTCCTTTCAAATCTGCAAAATAACCTCATTTGTCACTTAAACATTTTCTTACATGGTGCTTGGCAGTTCCAAGAGATTGGAATGATCACGCGAATGTTTTCCGTATTCGCGACATATCAATCACTAACATTTTCGCCATTATAAAATAGATTTAATTTCATATAATATCTTGTGATAACAAAATCACTTTTGCAAATGCTTAAATTTCCGCCACAAATTGATCAGATGTTCATTTATCTGTCAAATCATCACTTTCTGAGGTTGGCCACACCAATTCAACTTCAACTGAAATAAGTTGTAATTCGTCACCTTTGGGGAACTGACAGCCATCAAACAAACAATAAAAATTGCAGCAATTGAAATACATATGTAAGAAACTAGCTATCTTCACAGACAGCTTATCCTCAATAAATGCCCTAAAAAAGAAAACAACAAATAATTTCATAGTGGCAGAAATTCATAATAAATTAAATAGCTCAAACTTTGATGAAATCCAAATTATTTGGACGCTCAGTCATGTTGGAATTCCATTTAATGAAAAGGCGGATCTTGCTGCCAAAGAAGCTGCCACAAGAGGGGCGGTTATAGAAACTGCTCTCACACCTCAAGAAGCTCTAATAAAAATAAATCAGATTATAACAAATGAATGGAACAATGAATTTCAAACAATAAGTATTTCCAAAGGCACTTAATTTGTAAAAATATTTTCCGACACGTATCAGAAGCCCTGGTACAACAATAAGCAAATTCATATGGATCCATATGATATTAAGTTTATCAATAGACTCATTACAGGCCACACGTACTGCAAACAATATTTAAGCAGCTTCAGGCAGAATGTGTCTGACCAATGTTCTTTTTGCACCTCCATAGAAACGCCAGAGCATCTTGTATTTGAATGCACTAAGTTTGACACAATACGAAACAATTATAATATTTTTAAAAATTCTACATCCTTGTTAGAATTACTAAAATCAAAACATATAAAAATATATGAAGAACTCGCAAAATTTATACGTGAGGCACAGCTTTATAAAAAGTTATAAGATATGCTTAATAACCAACTCATACAATTTGGGTATTTGAATTAGTATTAAATCACAGAATTCTTTTCAATGATAGCTGGTCAACAATTTTTTGTATTAAATTTTATATGAGAATAGGCTTTTCTTGACCATATGGTTGCTATTTTTAGTGCAAGTAAAACTTCACTATTGCGACCCAACGTTTCGCTAAGCACCTTAGCTTCCTCAGGGGCGAAACTGCATTTATTTAACATTATTTTCATCAAAAAACATTGAAGAATTATATGAAATTATAAAAATTTTGAATTCTTTTTCTCGCTTTAAACACAGAAATATAAAATATCAATACACAATGTAAATATATACAGACAAACATCTAAATGTAATTTAAGCATAGTATGTAAGTCATAATTAAAATCAATAGATTAAGCAATTAGAGAAAAAATGTAATTAGAAGAAAAATTTTATGTAAATCCACTCCAAAACATCCACTGTTGGGGTTTTTGGCAACATAAGCAACTGTACAACAATCTTGTCACATGCTGTATAATGAATACGGACAAATCCACAAAAAAAAGTTGTAATTCGTAACCAAACATTAGTTGAGTTGTTTTAATTACAACCCAACTAAGTTGAGTTGTATACCGTAATAGGGGCAGAAAAAAAAATTGATGCCTAATGCGGCAGTTACTCACGAACGTACGTACCAAAAACGTGTCAGCTGACACGACCTATCTTATGAGTGTGCAATGTAAACGAAAACTCACCGACGTGCAACGCCCATACGTACGTAGCCAAGAACGTAGAAATCAAAACAATTTTGATTTTTTCCGTAAGAACGTGTCAGCTGATCGCTCTCTCACTAGACAGAGTTGCATAGTAAACTTTTGTGCGCTAATTTTTGACCGTTTGCAGTTTTATGCAAAAACACCTAATTAAAGTTTGAAAAATTGTGAAAATAATTCGAAATAGTTATGTAAAAGTGCAGATTATAAATATGTAATCTATTTATATTTATTTAATATTAATTCCAGCCTTTTACAAGATCAAAAATTAAATTGGAAAAAGTTGATGATTCCATAAGCATGCATGCAAAATGGTCAATGGCAACATTGCTTATCTGTAAACAATACACACACAAATATGTTATGTACATGCACAAAGACGCACACATTGATTCCTACGGGCTTGAGGGTTCGGTCAAACGTGTTTCGTACGACAAACGTCCGTACGTACGGCACGGTGGGTAATTGCCGCTTAATGTTTTCTGAGAGGGGCATTTTTAATCGTCTCGCATTTATCCATACCGTGTAGGCACCTTGTGCAACTGTGATTTTTGGAAAGAGAATTAATTAATTAAACACATTCGGAAAAATAAGCACAGATACCCCACGAAAATGTATAGAAAACATTTTATGCACATCTCGCCCAAAAAAACCAGCGACTAGCTCGAAGAATACATTTAGCAATTGGCTACAAGTAACGAGTGACGTCTCTTATTATATTTATCCTCTTTGGTAATACTCCTACACATGATGTAATAACGACAAGGTGGTCTATGTAGTGACATTTCATTTTGAAAACTCCCATACAATACGAATGATGAGAGAAAGGGAAAGAAAAGAAGAGTCCGCTTTGTGAAATAGTATTAAATAAAGTACTTTTTTGTATCAAAGCCCAAGTACGTTTTTTACACTTTTCATGAAAATAATTCGTATATTAAAGGACGTTTATGTCAGGCTCTCCTAATATACTTCTGGTTCTGCTATTAAAAGTTTCTGCCGTTGGAAGTTTGCATAAAACATGCAGGGCCGCCACTTAAATATATATTACTATCCTTTCTTCAAAGTCTTTGTGAACCCAATGTTCTTGAATTCTGTTGTAGTATGGCAAACCTGAGATATTTCGCTTACTTTGTGTTCCGAAAGACAAAATGAATTACAAGAAGAATAAACAGTCAAGGTATGTGGCAACTTAATGAAGACCAAACTCCTCTAATGCTTGCGGCTATTCTAAATAGTAGTTATTACTATACAAACATAAACATAAACATATGATGACGCAGTGAGGGAAGGTGGTTCGATGCCGTTGCGCTGACGATGGAAATACCAGTGGCCTGCTATAGTTTGCAATACGCCTGGCGAGAGGTAGGGCTGATCATTTGACTTGAGTAATGAGATACCCGGGTACCCATGTGGGGGGGGGGTGGGGGGGGGGGATCCAAATACCCGGGCAACCGAGCATATCCCAAAATCTGTAAACAATGTAAATAAATAAATAAAGGCGCGCTAACCTCCGAATGGATTTAAGGTCAAGCTTCTCTTCCTATTTGCGTCGTGTTCCTTTTAACTTTACCTACAAATTGGCGGGACGGGTCCTACTTGTTTTATGCCGACTTCGAATGGCATCTGTAAGGCATATGAGTTTTCACTGAGAGCTTTTATGGCAGAAATACACTCGGAGTGCTTGCCAAACACTGCCTAGGGATGACCCCGCTTAGAAGAATGTTCTTCTCATTGAAAGCTTGTTTCTAAAATTTTGATGTTGCTTTGCCCGAGGAGTGAGCCGAGGATTTTCGGTGTGGATGGCGGAGCATGCTACCATCACACCACGGCGGCCGGTATGTAGTAACTGCATGTATTTGTATATGAATAGGAGCATGAGTTATTTCATTTGTAATTTTGACGTCTATGCAGAAGTTATCACACTTGTCTTATCCACAATGGGTACAGGAAAATAAAAGAAGAAGAATTTGACATTTCCTTTAGCTAAGGATGCTTTCACACTTAGCAAGTGCAATTATTTTTCCCACTCGTTGTACTTTTCTAACATTTTTCACAGTTCAAAATTGCAATTTAACAAATGAATAAAACACAATATATGTTAGCAAATAATTTTCTTATATAGTGAGAATGTTTATAACTGTGCTTCGCGCTTTTTATGTGAATGGACAAGGCGAAATAAACTTCAATCGCTAAGTCTGAAGTTCCTTTATATTTACAAACGCAACATCTTGCGTGATTGTGGCGATGTTACTGCCATACATAAGATTGCGTTTAACGTATCTCTGTATATGAAAAACTTTACCTTTTATGCTAAGTGACTAAAAAGTTATGGATCTCTGACGAGTATTATTTGTCGCTAGTTCATATATGACTTTAATCCGATACATCATCAAAGAGCTATTGGCCCATAGTCATAGTCAAAACATAATAGGTTTTATATTTAGTTGCAGCTTTTTTGACAGATAGCTCATAGAAAATTATGTCAAAAAACTATATTTAAAACCTATTTTATTTTGACTATGACTATACGCCAGAGCTGTAAAGAGATTGAATCAATTGAGTGAGCATTCTCTCAGCATTCTTTTAAAAAATTGTGTTTTTTTATAAATCTCCATTTCTGAATGGCTCAAAATACTTTAACTCAAAGCCAAATTGAGAGGATGTGTGGAATAATGGTATAAGTCGAGTTACACCGTTTTTCCATAAATCAACTAAATAAAAAGAGCACGATTACATACACCATATTAATCTTAGAAAATAATAGTGATATTTAACAAAGATATTACCTTCATTTATGGAAAAACGGTATAACTCTCTAATAAAAATTTTGCAGTAGTGAAGCATCGAAATGGTGTGAAAATATATTCAATGTCGTAGACCAGAAAGAACTGAAAAATAAAAGAATTGAAGTGGTTTCAAAAACGACTAGGCAGACAGAGAACTCATTGTTAAAATAGAAAAAGTTTAAAAATGATAAAAGTAGTAAAAAAAGATTGCTAAAAATAACAAAAGGAAATAACAAATAGTTATAAGCACATCAAAATAATAGAATATAATGTATTTAACAATAGTTATTAATGTATCTACTATTTTGTTTAATAAAGTATCTCAATCAAAATATTTGATATTCGATCTATGGAATAACGGTATAACTCAAAAAAAAGAAATCATCCATTTTCTAATAAAATTATGTATATATAAAATTAGTTACTTTTTCTTATCAAAGAATCATACTATCTAAAATCCTACCAAGTAGGATTATTATAAATTTATTTTTACCTGCATTGTTAAGTTTTTTTCACTTTTCACAAAAGGTTGATTCTTGAGTTATACCGTTATTCCACACATCCCCTCAATTGTATGTGTTATTGAATGGTAAAATATAATTCAATATAGAGTGTGAATGTAGGAACGATTCCCAATCTTTAATGAATGTAAACTTGAAATGAATGCACAATTTTTTCCATTCAGTACTAAATACTTTTTCCCCAAGGTATTTATTTATTTATTGCCATCAATATGTTAAATCAATTTAGGAGTTGGGTACAAAAAAGTCGTAAAATTTATCAATAGAAATAATAGCCTCTTCTAATTATTCAAGTAGTTTAATATTTAAGAATTCACGAGTTTAACACCGGCTTATAATAATTGAATATTCAATCATTATTTTTGAATAGAAAGAAACATTTACTGGCATACTGCGATTTTAACATTTCGAAAACCGCCACATAATCATCATCAGTCCATTTCGAATGTTATCAAAGGTTTCACCGAGATTCGAACTGCGAATCAAATGGTGAAGCTGCAGTTGCCTTAAATCATCGCAATATGTTTCTTTTTTTTTTCAGTTTCTCTTAAACTTCGCAAAGACAATCTATTGCTTTCTTGCTATATGTCAAAATGGTTCTATATGTCCTACTTATTTTGTTATTGTAGTAAAATGGATTATGTAAATGAACACATTGTGCATTGACCAAATAGAATAAATTGTGGATATTTTTTGTCTATAATATAACAAAAACAGATACTTGAGTTTAAGTCATTTAAATTTAAATACATCAAAGTACATAGGTCTATGAGCGATTTCGTTGGAGCTTCCTAATTCCGATAATTTCGATAAATATATGCCTAATTCCATGGCATCGTCCTACAGCGATTCAGGCTTTTTCTATTCACCTGAGTCACCGTCCCAGTTTTCCTTCATATGTGCCACAAAAAAATGTTTCATTGGGAGAAACTCTTCAGAGGTTATTAATTTCCCTCCCCGCAAAGAGATTGACTGGCTCCATCGGACTACAGTTTTTTACAGCTGATGTTTTGACAGTGTTTGACGGGATATAAATATAGGACCCGAGTGATTGAGAAGGACCATTAGTCTCTCTCAATTCTATCCTACTTGAGCAGATTTGTATTCAAAGTGAATTTTCTTTGCTATCAAAAAAGCTACAACTACCTATAGAGCCTACTTTAAATGACTGTAATTACAAATTATTGTGTTTAGAAGAATATTTTTCTTAGAAAATATAGAAAATAGTATATTGCTATTGCAATTTGCAAACTCACAAACCAGTATAGATACAGTATTTGACCATAAACCGCTAGGAAGAGTATACTGTAACGAATTTACTGAAATTCCTCTCATTTGCAACCTTCTGCTAACGTTCGAATCACTAAACTGTTCAATAAATAACTCCAATATTCGAATATGCAAATTGGCCTTTATTAAACTACTTTCAAAATAACACTACTACTTCTCGACAGATAGCTTGCTTAAATCAAACGGATTGCTCAGACTGCGCTCTTTTATACTCTTTGATTTCCTCGTTCCATACTTCTAGGCGCTTCTATTTCTAGAATTTACTCGTTCACCAGCTATAACTACAGATGCACGATTTTATAGCTTCTCGCAAAGCCCATGCGCGTGTATGTGTGAGTGATACCTGCACAAATGATTGCATGCTTTCGGTAGTATCTCAGATATATGCATGTGTTTGTGCGTCTCACTCCGCTGCGTGTACGTACATATGTGTAGACATAATGATTGATTCGTTTTTGTAGATACAAGTGACTGCTTGCTTTATTGTTGTTGTGGCTTCATTTACTTAGCATCAAACCAGTGATATGAGTATCACTTAGTGTCACCAATATTCGTCACAATATGAAGGAACTTAAGAGCTTTTATAGTATATAACTTTTACTGTTTAATCAACAATTGAGGATGTTCAAATGTAGGTTAGTACTTTTTCATGCAAGCCTTTTATATGGAACTTTGGCAACACTTATTTAGAACGATGACAATTTTCGGAACAGGGATGTTGAAATCTTTTGTCCATTGCTTTTTTTATTTTTAAATTTTTAGGAAAATTCCAATAGGAATACTTTTCCAATTAACTTCTTTGTGCTTTATTACCATTTAAATGTCGAAAAAACTGGTTATTACGGACAACAAAAAAGTATTTGTGTAGATATTTTGAAGTGGCTTTAATTAAATGTAACCATGTGATATTTTTCATAATTGATTGGTACTAGAAAAGTGTGTGCACACTCAGCAAAGGCTGCATTCATTTGAATCCTTATTCTGTGTTGAAAAATGTTTGTGTTTCATTCAATTACTTCATTCTTTCTTCCAATGAGTTCACGAGTGCATTCTTTTTTTCCACTACTGAATGAAGAATGGGTTAACTTTTAAGCCATATTCCTTAACAAGGAATGAATGAATGAAGGGCAAGCATTCTTAAATCAATGATTAAAACTTCAAATGATTGCACAGTTTTACAGCTCTGCTATGCAGGGTATAAAAAAGAAGGTAGTTCCACTCAAATTTTTTTGAAGTATAATCTTTGTTGTTTTGTTAGAAGGGTTGCCATACCGTTACTGTTTAAGACGAAATTGTGGTTTTTCGGGATGGAAATTTCCTTCAGGATGAAAACGGAATGGTCATCTGAGACAATAACAATATGCTGTAGCACGATTTATGTACATATATGTTTATTCAGAATACAGTAAAATATGCAATTTTATTGAAAAGTAGTGGATAATGACTCATACATTGGTTAATGACTCATATCTTTATGGCAGCTTGACCCCTAAACAGAAAAAAAAAAATACACTAAAAATCCTGTTGTTCTAGCATGGCCCTATTATCATGCCTCTACAGTGGATATTTCTCAAGGCATGGTGTTTAATTTGTTACGTTTGTGAAAGGTCACATCCATGTCAATGCTAAAAGGGCACAGAATGTGTATAGGCGGGGCTTGCCCAAGGTGACCCCTGGTACAACGGGCAAACGAACTCTCATAACTAGTGGCTAACCTGCAGTTATACAGAGCAATGTTCTCCCTCCTCAAGGGCTACGCTTGAATTATACAATAAATAAAAAATGTGGGCTTGTAGCCAATTTATGACCATTCAATTTCAAGAAATCGCGTTAAGTATGCTAAACTCTTTAGAAATTGCGGTGCCGGTTTATAAGGACATGTTGTTGTTGTTGTTGTAGCTACAAGGACCTCCTTTGGGCAATCGATTGGTCAACATGTTCTGAGCAAACGTACGGACACTTAAGAAGGCTATGTTCCCTTGCTTTGTATACTTTGATCCATGTTTCCTCCACCAAAGCACTTTTCGGGAGCTCGAAAAGCTTATTAAAAGTCTTATTTTCTAGGCTGATATTTCGTATTAAAATATTTCCATCGCATGCGGCTCATTTTTTTTCATTCTTTTTTAAAATAACTATGAAAGTAATTAGTCGTATCCGTTAATTTGAAATCCATAAAAATTAGAAAAATTCGTAACTTTTATCAATATGATAGCTTGTTTTTGTGAAATTGTCATTGTCCCCGCAAAAGTCAAGTGGCTAACGTCACACTAAATGGAACTACCTCCTTTTTTGTATCATGCTGCTATGCGCCATTGTTTTTAAAAAAATGAGTTTCGATCACGGATAGTAAAACATAATACGGATTCAGATATTCATAATTTCGAAATATTTTCGCTTAATTTTAATATGGGTATAATCATAACGGCCACCGGGCGGCCACCGTGGTGTGATGGTAGCCTGCTCCGCCTACCACACCGTATGCCCTGGGTTCACACCCCGGGCAAGCAACATCAAAATTTAGAAATAAGGTTTTTCAATTAGAAGAACATTTTTCTAAGCGGGGTCGCCCCTCGGCAGTGTTTGGCAAGCGCTCCGGGTGTATTTCTGCCATGAAAAGCTCTCAGTGAAAACTCATCTGCCTTGCAGATGCCGCCCGGAGTCGGCATAAAACATGTAGGTCCCATCCGGCCAATTTGTAGGGAAAATCAAGAGGAGCACGACGCAAATTGGAAGAGAAGCTCGGCCTTAGATCTCTTCGGAGGTTACCGCGCCTTACATCTATTTATTTTTTTTTTATAATCATAACGTTTTTTGCTGCTCCACTTATAAATTGGTATGGACGCTTCGCGGGATCGTTTGTTAATTAAAACATTGCTGGTAAGTATACAGGACTTTTTTTATTGCAACAACAAATTGCCTCCGCAGTGTACGCCGGTTGGCGTAACGAGACTTCATATGTCTTAGATTAGCGCTGACGTCGGTATGCTCCCCTTTCAGGGGTTCATTCCAAGTACCGTACTTTCCAAAGGTTTCCCAATATGCTCTGAATGGGCAATCCCAACCCCGTATATAATGCATAAAAATTACTCCGAAAACAGTCAAATGAGAAGTAAATTATGATTGTAATAAAAGTCTGATCGAACTCCTGTTTAGATGTCTCACCGGATTCCTATTTTGGCTCACATAAATCAAATATGGCTCATATCGGACGACCATTGTAAGAAGGTAAATACACTCATTTGGGACTCTTAAAAGAGCTCATAATGAGTGAAAGCGATCCGATTTAGGTGACAATTTTTAACTCCGAATCTTTGCTGGGTGTTGATTAGGGGACTAAAATTTGTTTCACTACAGAATCTAGTGCATTGCGTACCTTAAATTTTTAGGAATAAATTATCGACGTTTGTTAATATCAGGTTGGTTTGTTGACAACTTTTACACGTGGACATCGACCTGTATTCGCCTTAAACATCGCAAATAATTCATCAGCGGTTATTGTTATGCCATGTTTCTCCAGAAGATGTTTTCTTAAACTGAGAATAACAAAAAAATCATTATTTACAAGGAGAATAATAAAAAAATCATTATTTACAAGGAGGATATTTTTTCTTAGGCTACATAATGTAGAATGTTTTTGGCCGTTAATATAAAATATTTTAAAATTTTATTGAGCTCAAGGCCGGTTTTAAATAAAACAAATAAATATGTTTTTGTTTTAATTTATTCTCACTCAATATTTCGAATTCAGTCTGAATTCATGATCAGGAGTTCTTCAACTAATCTAATCACAGTTGAAGAACTCCTGATGATGAATTCAGACTGAATTCGAAATATTGAGTGAGAATAAATTAAAACAAAAACATATTTATTTGTTTTATTTAAAAGTTTAAAATATTTTAAAATATTCTTAGGCTACAGGAAAAACAGTGCAAGGTCACTTCTTAAAAAAATTGGGGAGAGCTCCCCTCAAAGCCATCGAAACTCTGTGACGCTGATATCAATTCTACACTCAAATAAATTTTGTTTCCAAAATGGGAATGATTTTTGCCACAGGAATTTCTTTCTTAAAACAACAAAATTTTGATAATGAGTGTTAACATAAAATCATTTACTTGGTGGTATTTCCGAACAGTTGAAATTCCCAAGAAAACTGGAAGAAAGGTTTGTTTTTTGCTCGCCTATATTAAATTGAATTAGCATGAACCGCCCATTTGTAATCTAAATCAGCTTTTCTTTTAAATGTCTGTACAGAAAATCAGACTAAATATAAATATTAATTTCTAAAATCTAGTAAATAGATTAAATGTGAGCAGCCAGTGAAGCAAGCATTTTAAAGTATATATAAAATATGTAAATATTGCAATGTACAATCGTTTACAAAAATGTCTGAAAAACACTATTGAGCAAATTATTTTAGTAATCGTAATCCAACAGCAATTGAACAGGTGATCGAGGCTGTTTGTGAAGATTTTTATCAAACATTCGCCACTTGTATGAATTCACAATGTATTGTGGCGAATGTTGACATCACTAGGCTGTTAGTAAATAATCACGCAACAACAAAAACATGAAGGAAGCCACACTGGTGTACATGAATACATCAGTCATCATTTACGCACATACATACAAGGCAACGAAGAGATATTTCACACGCACACACACATGGTCATCAGCCAAAGTAGTTACTCACACATGCACTAGCATATGGCTATGCGAGAGGCATGAACTACAGATATATGTACATTAGGGCGGGTCGATTTAAAAATTGCTCATTGCTCTGTGAAAATCGTATTCTAGGGGTCAAAATAAGAAGCTTTGACGAAGGAACCATACCTCTAAAACGAATTCTGATGTCCCCCCCCGTTGGTTCGAACTTTTCGGTAGGGGCAATTTCAATTCTACCTGCTGTGTCTTGTGGTGGCTTAAAAAAATAATACAAGCAATTTTACGATCTGCAATTGTGTCACAGTGATACCTTCATTTTTTAAAACGGTTGAATAAAAAACCCACACAACTATGTTTACGACATGCAAATGCATCACAGTGATGCCTTGGTTTTAAAAGGGGGTTGTAAAAACGCTAATTTCTAATAATTTTTTTTAATTTCTTTTCCATTACTAAGTTAAATTAATTTTTTCATTTACATATGTTCTGACTAAATAAATTTCTAAAGAGAAAAACAAACTCCAAAAAGAAAAAACATAGGCATTTCAAAGTGGGATTTTTCAAAATTTGCCTCTACGACCCAAAGGGGGGGGGACATCAGAATTCGTTTTAGAGGTATGGTTGATTTTTTTGCCTCCCCATAAATCGACCCGGCCTAATGTACATGTATGTATATAGCTGGCAGCTACTCAAGCAGGAGGTACAATTGTTTTGGAACACATTTTCGCGAAATCACTAGACCTTAGGAGAAATGGATGAACGAGAAAATCGAGAGTATAAAAGCAGCGCAAGCTGAATAATAACTAATCAGTTCCATTTAAACACGCTATCAGTTGCGAAGTGAAGTATAATTGTACTACTACCAAAGTAATCTAAATAAATACCATTTTGCAATACAGAATATTGGAGTGATTTATTCAACAGTTTAGCGATACGAACGTTTGCAGAAGGTTTCAAATAAGCGGAATTTCCCAAAGTTCGTTACAGTATAAATACGGAAATATCAAAACGTCATAAAGTTATGCAGAAATTGTAAATTTTGTTATTTTCCGCCAGAACTTTTGCCAAATTAGATTTTTTAAGTTCAATCCGTTCAGTAAAACCAAAACTTTGAAAAAAAAATTTAAATTTCAAAAAACATTGACCATGGGAAAATACAGATACACTTCAGAAAATTTCACCCATTCAAAAAATGGTTTTTTAATGAAATATGTACAAACCCTAGTTTCTTTATCAAATTTTTTTTATTCCTACATGTTAATTAGCTGAAAAAATGCAGAATGTTCATTTTTGGAAATAGATTAAGCCTGTACCTGGAATATGTGTATTTCGTGTAAGATAAGCAAATTGGAATAAATTTCTATGCATTAAAATTGCTTATGATAACCACTGCATACATTTTTATACCCAGCTGTACTTGTACGTAGGGTATTATAACTTTGATTGGATACCGGTTTGTTGTACAGGTATAAAAGAATCGAGATAGATATAGACTTCCATATATAAAAATAATCAGTATCGAAAAAAAATTTGATTGAGCCATGTCCGTCCGTCCGTCCGTCTGTCCGTTAACACAACTTGAGTAAATATTGAGATATCTTCACCAAATTTGGTACACGAGCTTATCTGGACTCAGAATAGATTGAAATGAGTGAAATCGCATGATAACCACGTCCTCTTAACATTTTGGAAAACACAAAAAACCTGATTATTTAGTAAATAACACAGCTAGATTGTTGAAATTTGACGTGTGGACTGATATTAAGACTCTTGAAAAAAATTTAAATGGGCGTGGCACGGCCCACTTGTAATAAAATCAATCTTACAAAAATATTATTAATCATAAATCAAAAATCGTTAAACATATCGTAACAAAATTCGACAGAGAGGTTGCGGAGCACGCCCACTTTTATATAAAAGATTTTTAGTAGGGTTGTGGACAGAGAGGTTGAGGAGCACGCCCACTTTTATATAAGAGATTTTTAGTAGGGATGTGGAGACCAATAAAATAAGCTATATCTTTGCAAAAAGAGCTTTATATCAATGGTATTTGATTTCCCAAGTGGATTTATAACAATAAATAGGAAAAACTTAAAATTTAAAAAAATGGGCATGGCACCGCCCCTTTTATGACTAAGCAATTTTCTATGTTTTGGGAGCCGCAACTCGAAGAAAAATTAGTTCAGAATAGAACCATATGTATGTATATGTATTATTGCGCAGCCTTGTAACACTATTAAGAACACAAAACAAACAACAACAGCATTTCAAATGTACAGCTGGGTATGTAATGTTCGGTTTCACCCCAACTTAGACTTCCTTACTTGTTCCATATAGTATAAGTGAAAATCGCAATTTAAAAATTGAACGTACGTGTCCCGTACAAACAATTTAATTTTTAAACAAACATTTTTTTAATAAACCTATTTACAAACCTTGTTACAAGTATTTGGTTTTTTTAAACGGTTTTATTTAGCTTGACTTGACAGGCCGGCACGAATTTTGTAATTAAAATTTTAAAAATCTCGATAAGCTATAAGCTTCACACTTGGAACATAGTTCAGAACCCAATGACAATGTAATAATGACGATAGGTGGCGCATGGACCGAAATATTTGTGGTCCGATTTGGCTCATATTTGGAACACATAATACATACATGAATAGAAAGCTACCTATGAAAACAAATCGCCGCTAGGTGGCGCAGGTATCGAGCTATTAAAAATACTCGTATCTATGGTCGGATTTAGCTCATATTTGAAACAAATATTACATACAGTCCGGTAGAAGTGGCATCAAATATTTTGGAGTTCGAGGAGAGACAAGCATACGTGGCGCAGAGTCGAGTTAAGTCTTTCGAAGGATTATGTATTGAGGACTTAGATTGTAACAAATTGTCAGGAAAGAGTCCTTGTAATAATGAGTCACTAAATGAACTAAATAGGATGAGAAATAATAGGCAATTAAGACTAAAAACTTGAAAATGAAATAATTAAAAAAAAGTTTAGTTAAACGGTTTTATTGAAAACAATACTTACATGATGTAATAATAATACTAAAAGCTAGAAAATAATTAGGTAGTTCCTAGGTGCTAGTTATCAATCTAGGATGTTGATCAGACAATTAAATAAAAGCTTTGGGCATGTGAAATAAAACCGTTTAACTTAAAATCTTTTTATTTATTACTTTATTTTCGCTGAAATTTCACAAACATGGAAAAAATATTTCTCCGGCGAAATATATATCTAGTTCCGGAGGTGATATCCAGCATCATTTGATTATTCTTAAACCAGATAGTTGTCGAGTTGACATCCAACTTCGTTCAACAAAACCTTTGAGAGATTTTGGGAAATGTACAGTTTTTAACAGAATATCCAACAAATTTCTCCAGTTGATATCCTACATTGGATATCGAGTTAAGGTGGAGTTGAAAAAAAAAATCTCCAAGGTGGTACCACCAAAACCAGCAGCTTTTTATTGTGAGAAATAAACACCTGGTAGATACCAGTAATGAACCGTAATTAATCGAAAATAAACTACATATATTTTATTTATTTTCGTGAAAATACTGTAATATGGAATCTTCCATTTGAGTCCAATTCGAGAAATACAAGTTGGGAATTAAATTGTTTCAACTTAAGTAATAGCATTTTTTGCTGAGTACTCTATGATACTCGAGTTGAGCCACAGTTTCGAAACATGAACATTAGCTCTAATGGTACTCAAGCCCAAATGCTGGTTGGGTATATTCGAAAAATTTCAAAATAAGATTAAGCGTAGTTTAACTGACAAACTGAGATGAACTTGTACTGAAAAATCGGGCCCTAAAGTCATAAACTCTTGTGTACAAGTACACGCTGGGTATAAAAGAAAAAAAAACATGAATATTAAGAGCAGTATACATTGATCAATTTTTATAATTAAGCTAAAAGGTATTTCAAATTATCAATAGTTTTATTTGTATCATGGTTCATGGTAAAAGCGCCATGATTTATATCAAATCAAATGATTGCGTGACAAGAAGGTAAATTAAAAAGTTTAAATTGATTTGAATGGTCGGCTGCTTACAGCTCTATAATCAATAAGAAATGGAATGAAAAATTGATCAATGTATGTATGTAAATACTAGGGCTGGTACTATCCGGATAACCATACGGATATCCGTTGACACGGATAAAATCCGGACGGCATGGATATCCGGTTAATATTCGTTTGTGAAACTATCCGGATATCCGGATTTGTGAAGATCAGGTTAACAACCGTATTTTTGGACAGCCAGTGAAAGCAACAAATTGATGTACCTTATATGTTTATTTAACATTAATAACAATAAATTCGTGGGACATTTAAATCAATTAACAGCGTTTTTTCACAATATAAACAAATGGCACTGTTCTTATTTTCACTTGTTTGTGAAATTGTAGCCTTTTAATTTTGACGTTAATTTAATAATCTATAAACATATTTTGTGAATAATTTTTCGATGTTTGCTTCGTTCAATTCTGATATGAAGATATTCAACTTTTATATTCCAGTATCCGGACATACGGATATCCGGATTTGCCGTTTACGTATCCGGATATCCGAACAGCGGATATCCGGATTTCCCAGTTATGAATCCGGATAGCCGGATTTTTTGCTTAGCTATCCGGTTATAGCAATATCCGGTTTATCTGGATAGTTGAAAAATCCGGATGCAGTTCACATCCCTAGTAACCTTAATGTTATGCCAAATCTTACCTTTCCCGTTTCACGTTTTTGTAGTCGCACACATAACATCTATATGGCATGCCAGTATGTGTATAGGAATGAACTTTCAATTTTTCAATACGATCAAATTCTTTGCCACACACCTTACATTTTCGTTTGACACCAGCATGTTGTTGCAGATGATAGTTAAGTGAGCCTCTAAGTTTGAAGCGTTGCTCACATAAATGGCACTGAAATGGTTCCTCTCCGGTGTGCATTCGCATATGTACTCTCAGTTCAGATGTAAATATAAATCTCTTGTTACATACAGTACATGGATGTTTTCGATCTATATGTAATTGTTTATGTGTAGCAAGTAGCTTGGTAGTTGTAAATAAATCACCACATATGTCACAAGCAAGATTACGATCTGAATTGTGCACATTTGTTATATGGGTTTTTATATAGGTTGCATCTAGGTCTTTTTGGCAAATCGGACATTGTTCCTGTGCAGGTTTTTCGCATAAGTGCACTTTTTTTTCATGTAATTTAACAGATTTTTGTCTTACAAATTCACGAGCTGGAACGATTCAAAAATGTTTGTATATTTATGAGTTCTTTATGTAGGTTAGGTTAGGTTGAACTGGCCGGTCCATGAGGACCTCACATAGACTGAATAAGTCTGTAGTGTTACCAGAAGTTTGTTTTAACGACCAAACTGAAAAAACCCTATCAAAAACCAGGACCTATGTTATAAAATAACTCCGTCCTCTTGGCAAATACTAGAAGCTTCCTAGGACTTAAGCCACTTGCTGCTTCTAGATTAGAGATATACGCCGCCGATAAACGCCGCCGCCGCCGCCGCCGATTTTGGTCGTTTTTCGCACGCCGCCGCCGAATGTCAAAAATATCGGCGTGGCGGCGCGGCGTCCGGCGCGTTACTATATTTTCTACACGTTTAAGACTGTTTAGGCCATTTATTGCTCATGTCGAAAATTGGTCGGATATGGTCGAAAGTGGTATCAACGGATGCGCATCACTGCCAGTTATAAGAAACTAATTGCGAAATTTAACTCTTTATAACTATTCAAAAGTTATTTAAAATAACAGGCGCTTTCGATGTCAGCTTAACACGGACTTTCCATCACCCAATTCAGCAAGTTATTAAAACAAAATACTAAAAGAAAAGTTATATAATAAATTTATATGCTCACTTTGCATTTTTGAAAAAATAATAATGAACAATTAATTCGAATAAAATGACCCAAGGCGAACATGTTTTTAAACTGTCCTCAAGAATAAGCGAAATCAGTGATGCAAAATCCTTTAGTAGGTTCTAGGGGCATAAACACTCCTTTGAAATTATTCTTACCTCATACTTAAGTTGAGGATATATGTACATATGAGAAGGGTTTGAAAAATCGCTTGGGCTTACATTCAAA
Organism: Eurosta solidaginis; assembly: GCF_040869045.1. Classification (NCBI taxonomy): domain Eukaryota; kingdom Metazoa; phylum Arthropoda; class Insecta; order Diptera; family Tephritidae; genus Eurosta; species Eurosta solidaginis. The sequence continues at coordinate 217,560,007 of NC_090322.1, read as the reverse complement.
CATCTGTTGTTTATTTGCGAAACTATACAATAGCGTCTGAAATGTTAATTTTGATTTTCACACTCCATCCTTCAACACCTAAGTCTCCCGGTTTGACATTTCCTAAAGTTGGCGGCCCTATCCAAAACTAGTCCCTTGGAGTGAATCACATTGATTATAGCCTATCAACCAAGTTTAAATATCACCAACACGTTACGGCTCCTTTTACAATTGTGAATACGTAGGCACATATATCTACCAGGTGAGGCTTTGTCCATCGCAAGAACACTCAAAGTGGTGAAGCAAAAGCTTTCCCAAGACAGTGGAACTAATGACCGTGTGTGATACTACCCTAACGTAGTGGACAGTTGAACTTGTCTGAAAACTGAAGCTACGCGGTCATCCATAATGAGCTTCTATATCGTAAGGCCGGAAAACAGTAGTTAACAACTTTCAACTTAAAATCCGTCGACTTTCATTCTAAATTTGATTTAACGAAAACTATTGAAATCAATGTTGTGAACACAAACGTCTGCAATCTTTGGTCTACATTTTAAAAATTTTATCCAGGGTCCTTGTAGTAAAATTTTAATTATGTAGATGCGCCGAGGATTATACGGATTTTCACCCATGACGCAATGACATCCTCTTAGACTGCTTATGATTTCGAGGGCGGCATCTTTGGCCGAAAAGTCACTCCCTAACGTTTCAAAGTCTAGCTCGGCAGCATAGCGCAACAAAAGCATCCGTTGGAAAGTCTTCGGAGCTACATCTAGAGCTTCTAGGAAAGTGACGTCGACAAAGGTATGAGTTCGAAGTCGCAGTCGTATAGCTTCTGTACTGGCATATGGTGTGAGGCTCAGGAGGCGTGGTAGCGACTGGTGGTAGGGATTCCTACTGTTCGCACATCGGAAATTTTAGCTCTTAAAAACAGCCGAAAAAACTGGAGGCGCCCTGTGCCACGATAGTTATGAGTATTAATAGACCATTCATAGCAACCCTAAGTCGCCTTTATGCGTGACCGCCAAGGAGCGACAAATGATTTAAAGAAATTGTGTTCGCGACGATTATTAGGAGTTAACCCTAGGTGAAACTACGCTTTGCACGAGATATACAGGCAAAACTGTGACTATTTTATGTATCCCTATTTCTTTTCAGCAGACGCAGCAGTACCAATTCCAAAGACCGGGGTTAGATTCGAAGCCTCTCTGGAGCATGCGAACGAGGGACAATCCCTTCGCAAGGAGCTACTCCTGAAGAATTTTGAACGGTCTGCGAGATTTTGATGCAAAAACGCCGGATCTTTCCGAAATTGCCAACACGTTGATTTCCTTAAATACATATAAACAAAAACTTTCCTAAATATTATTTTTTTAAATAGAAAAATCAAGCTTTTAAAGTAAGAACACCGGCGTACGCCGGCGCGCCGCCGCCGATTAAGTGATCGGCGTAAACCTCTATTCTAGATATGACAGCTGTATCACTCCTAATAGCTGGAGTCTTAGCCTGGCAAGTGCTACATATGGTATCATTAACCAAGCCTAATTTAAAGGCATGTGACGCCAGAAGGCAGTGTCCAGTCAGAATACCCGTCATGAGTCTACAGTCCCCTCTTTTTAATGATAGAACCTACTTTGTTAGTCTAAGACATACACATAATCTTCGACACTTTACAGCCCCGGGCTTGAACCCATGCCCTTCCTGCTTGGTCGATCTTGTGCACCTCTCGCCTTCGCTTAATCTCGCCCAGTCTAATTGGGACGTCTACGGAGCAAGCTTCAACGGATGCGCCCTTTTTAGCTAGTTCATCCGCTTTTTCATTCCCATCTATTCCCATATGCCCTGGCACCCAATATAGATGTATGCTTCTCCCTGTCCCGATTCTCTCCAGGGACTGTTTACACTCTAACACACATTTAGATGCTGTGCTATGCGAGGTTATTGTCTTAATTGCTGCTTGTCTGTCAATATAAAAGTTCCACTTCCAGGGTTTCTACTGCGTTGGTTACGGCTACTATTTCCAATTGGAAAACGCTACTGTAATCCGGCAGCCTGTAGGATCTCTTTATTTGCGGATCAGCACAGTATACTGCAGATCCTACTCCTTCCACTACTTTGGAACCATCTGTGTACACATGTATCGCCTCGTCCGCCATTTGAGCACCTTTGTGCCAACCGTCCACCTCTTTTGTGGCCTTAGATCGCCCTAGAAGCGCAGATAGGGAATCAGGTAGTCTGTTCGTCTTGTGATTGATGACGCTATACTACTATGGCCGTATGGTCGGCGCTCAAGCTGCCCCCAGGCGCTGAGCCTGGTTGCAGTTGTTAACGCTATGTTTTTTGCTACCAGGTCTACATGTGGAATGTGCAGAATGACATACAGTGCAGCCGTCGGGGTTGTTTTCAGGGCTCCCGTAATGCTAAGCATAGATAGTCTGCATACCCCCTCAAATTTTTTGAGGTAGGTTGCTTTTTGTGTGGCTTTCCACCAAACAAGAACTCCATAGTATAGAAAGTTCTTTATGTAAAGTTCCAAGAAAAAAATGCATATACAGAGACACCTTTCCTAACGGGGATGCCTCTATTAGACGGACACCTCCCTTGGCCGGACAGTTTTTCAAGCACCATGTTTTAAGTACAACTTTCACAACAAATTCCTCCCTTAGACGGGCAATTATCTATATATGGGTGAATCCCAAATAAGGTCCACCACCACGAAACGAAAATTAAAAGTGACCAGACCTAATTTCTATCACTTGGGATTGATTAAAGGTCAAACATTTGTGTGATGTGGAAATAAAATAGTTTATTCTTTCCCCTTATCCTGAACAGAGAAACGTAATTTCAAAGAAAATGTTTATAGATTTTGCGAACTTGGCTGTTATAATGACAAAATATAACGTCCTTTAAATAGTTGCGCTGTTCAATCCAGATTTATATATTTACTTTTTATACTCCGCGTGCTTTGCACACAGAGTATATCAACTTTGATTGGATAACGGTTGGTTGTACAGGTATAAAGGAATCGAGATATAGAAAATTCAATACCGAAAAAAAATTTGATCGAGCCATGTCCGCCCGTTCGTCCGTCTGTCCGTTAACACGATAACTTGAGTAAATATTGAGATATCTTCACCAAATTTGATACACGAGCTTATCTGGATCCATAATAGTTTGTTATTGAAAATGAGCGAAATCGGATGATAACACGCCTACTTTTTATATATATAACACTTTGGAAAACACAAAAAACCTTATTATTTAGTAAATAATACACCCAGAATGTTGAAATTTGACGTGTGGACTGATATTGAGACTGTTGATAAAAATTTGAAAAAGTTGTTTAAAATGGGTGTGGCACCGCCCACTTGTGATAAAATCAATTTTACAAATAAACTTATCGTAACAAAATTCGGCAGAGAGATTGCCTTTACTATAAGGAATGCTTTCAATATTAACGAATTCGGTTAAGAACCACGCCCACTTCTATATATAAAATATTTTTAAAAGGGTCGTGGAGGAATAAAATAAGCTATAAAAAATGCCAATTTGCGTCGTGCTCCTCTTTATTTTCCCTACAAGTTGGCCGGACGGGACCTACATGTTTTATGCCGACTCCGAACGGCATCTGCAAGGCAGATGAGTTTTCACTGACAGCTTTTCATGGCAGAAATACACTCGGAGCGCTTGCCAAACACTGCCGAGGGCGACCCCGCTTAGAAAAATTTTCTTCTAATTAAAAAACCTTATTTCTAAAATTTTGATGTTGCTCTGCCCGGGGTGTGAACCCAGGGCATACGGTGTGGTAGGCGGAGCACGCTACCATCACACCACGGTGGCCGCCAAAGCTATATCTTTGCAAAAAGAGCTTTATATCAATGGTATTTCATTTCCCAAGTGGATTTATAACAATAAATAGTGTGACGAATATTAGTGACACTAAGTTATACTGCGGCCACCGTGGTGTGATTGTAGCGTGCTCCGCCTACCACACCGTATGCCCTGGGTTCACACCCCGGGCGAAGCAACATCAAAGTTTTAGAAATAAGGTTTTTCAATTAGAACACAATTAGAACACAATTTTTCTAAGCGGGGTCGCCCCTCGACAGTGTTTGGCAAGCGCTCCGGGTGTATTTCTGCCATGAAAAGCTCTCAGTGAAAACTCATCTGCCTTGCAGATGCCGTTCGGAGTCGGCATAAACCATGTAGGTCCCGTCCGGCCAATTAGTAGGGAAAAGCAAGAGGAGCACGACGCAAATTGGAAGAGAAGCTCGGCCTTAGATCTCTTCGGAGGTTATCGCACCTTACATTTATTTTTTTTAAGTTATACTCCCATCACTAATCTGATACTAAGTAAATAAAGCCACAACAATAATAAAGCAAGCTGTTACACTTGTATGTACGTAAACAAATTAATCATTGTCTGCACACATACGTGCGGGGCAACAGAGAGATACTCACAAGCGCATGTCACCATCAGGCGCTCACACATACACACGCATATGGATGCAAATTGCAAATATACGTGTATATAGCTAGTAAATAAGCATCAGGTTCACGAAATTACTAGACCTTAGGAGAAATGGGTGAACGAGGAAACCGAAGAGTATAAAAGCGGCACAGGCTGAGGTATCAAGAGTCAGTTTCATTTAAGCAAGCTATTGGTTGTGAAGTATCAGTGTTATTGTAATAAAGACCATTTTGCATTATTAAATATTGGAGTTATTTATTCAACAATTTAGCGATACGAACGTTAGCAGAGAATTTGAAATAAGAGGAATTGCAAGTAAATTCGTTACAATTGGTGTCAGAAGAGGAATTGTTGAATAAATTCCGAAGACTTCGCATACAACCTGGACATGGCAAAGTTGAGTGAATTGACGATCCCGCAACTGAAGGAGGAGTTGGAAGTAACTGGATTGGCTACTTTTGGCGATAAAACCCAGCTACAAAGACGACTAAGTGTAGCTATGGTATTTGAAGGAATCAATGCTGAGGAGTATGTCTTTCATTATGATAGCGACAAAACAACAACAAAAATGGAAGAAAAAACGAAACACCGCAGACAGTGACGAGCACAATATCTGCACAAACATCGACAATGGCATCTCAGCTGGAGTCACAGGAGGAACGCATTTCAGAAATGGCGTCGCAAATGTCATCTCAATTGGAAGAACAGAAGACATATATGTCATCTCAACTGGAAGCGCAAGAGGCACGTATATCTGAAATGTCGACACAAATTTCGGAACAGTTTTCATCGCAGCTCTTTGCGAAACTGGAAGAGCAGGATGCAAAAATTTTACAACTCGAGGACAAAATTGATGCCGACATAGCAGCGTTGAAAGGTCTTATGCAACAGTTACAACTAAATCGCCCAGCTGTTCCAGCGAGCAATCCGAAGGTAAAAACTCCATCTTTTGACGGTTCTGTTCCTTTCCAGGTATTGAAGTTTCAGTTTGAGAAGACGTCAGCAGTGAACAACTGGTATGCGGAAGATAAGGTTGCTGCACTGTTCGTGGCATTGAAAGGTCCTGCAGCTGAAATCTTACAGACTATTCCAGAGTACGAACGGAAACGTTATGAAGCATTGATGGCCGCTGTCGAGAGACGTTATGGAAGCGAGCATAGAAAACAGATATACCAAATTGAGTTGAAAACCCGTTACCAAAAAACGAATGAGACTTTGCAGGAGTTTGCGTCGGATGTTGAAAGATTGGCTCATTTCGCAAATGCAGACGCACCCGTGGAATACACCGAGATGGCCAAAATTCAGAGCTTTATAAATGGAATACGGGATGCCGAAACGAAACGAGCTGCATATGCGAACCCAAAGCCAACATTTGCTGAAACGGTATCCCATGCACTGACTCAGGAAACAGCGTCACTTTTGAGTAAGCCCGCATACAAAGCTCATCGCGTGGAAGTGGAAAGGCCAGATTGGGTAGACACAATTTTGGAAGCACTGAAGGGATTACAACAGAAAACTGGCGGAATTATGAAGCGTTTCAAGTCCGGTAACCCAAGTCACATTGCACGTCATTGCAGTACCGGTCATGGTAGTTCCAACTTGGCTGGTCGTAAACGCAAAGCTGGAGGAGATGAGAAAGAGCGTGCCAGATGTAAAAATTGAGAGATAGCTCCAGATGTTGAATGTCCTGTGATATCTGTCTCGCAAATTGGAAGAAAATCGAGTAGTCTTACCGTCAGAGGAAATGTGGATGGCAAAGAACGTGTACTGACTGTCGATACGGGCGCATCTCATTCTTTAATCCGATCTGATTTGGTCAACAGGAGAGTAAAGCCATTACCTGGAGCAAGATTGCGTACGATGTATAACCAAGTCCATGGAGAAGTGGTATGTGAAGTCTTAATTGGGGAGGTCATGGTTCTACACAAATTCGTTGTGGCAGAGATCGTTGACGAAGTCATATTGGGAGTGGATTTCTTAGTTGACTATGACATCAGGATCGATATGCAGAGAAGGATTATGCAGTATAAGAACAAGGATGTGCCACCTAACTTCAGTTTTAAGCAAGGGTTCAGCAGTAAGCGAGTGCTGGTGAAAGAGATTCGACAAAAACCACAAAAATCAAATGCAGCAGATCGGGCAAGGGTTGATGGAACGAATGGGCCAAACAAATCAAAACCGAAGGTACCTGCGAGAAAAACACTGGCATTGACAAACCCTAATGGACGCACTGAAACGACTAAAAGAATTTTCCAGAAAGAATGCAAGGGTGGTTTCAAGTCAGCGCGCACTTATGTTGTGAAACGTCAAGACGATACTGATGATGCAAAGTCAATCCGTCAAGATCAAGCTCTGCGAAGTAGTTCTTCATTGGCCAAAAAACAGAGTGCGAGGGAACGATCCAGGATAATGAGTAGTAAGTTGAAACGCAGGTACGATGAGAACAATAATTCGGAAAGTTTCTTGGAGGGAGATTTGGTACTGCTATACAACCCTCACCGGCGGAAAGGTGTTCCATCCAAATTTTGGTGCAGTTGGGAAGGCCCGTGCAGAGTTGTGAAGAGGATCAGTGATGTCATCTACCGCATACAAACAATTAGGAAACCTCGAAATAGAAGGGTGGTTCATTTGGAGAGGCTAGCAGCGGTTAGATCGAGAAATTTGTCTGATCGGGACGATCAGACTTAGGTGGAGGGCAGATTGACGAATATTAGTGACACTAAGTGATACTCCCATCATTAATCTGATACTAAGTAGTCTCTCTTGTGATGATCATATTAACGCTGTTATCAGTAAAGTTTACTACACTCTACGTAATCTACGAATGTTTGCCCCCTTCACCCCACTTGGAATTAAGAAGCGGCTTGCTATACAACTAATGCTACCAATTATCTGCTATTCGGATTGTATATACAGCAAATTAGATTCAAAATCGGCACATAAGATTGATGTCGCCTTTAATCATATCACGCGGTATGTCTTCGGGTTGGCTAGTTATGATCATATATCAGCGTGGCGAACGAGTCTCTTGGGTTGTGAAATATCTGAGTATCTTAAGGCAAGGAACTGTATATTTTTGTGTCGTGTGATTGCTGATAAAATGCCTACTTATTTATATAACAAGCTAACATTCTCTAGATCTGCTCGCATAAATGACTTGATCGTGCCCAGCTACAATTACCTAAACTCTGCAAGACTTTTCTTTGTCAATGCTATCCGCATTTGGAACTCTATCCCCAACTCGGTTCGCAATAGCTTAAATAGAAGCAACCTTAAGAATGTTATATTTTCTTTCTTTGGTAAAGTTTATACAAACTAGAATCTGAGTTTAGCTACTTATTAATCTAGTCAATCATTGTTGCTAAATGTCCTTGTCACAATTCTTGTGAAACTTATATATTATCACTTTTATTACTTTATGGAATAATATTGTAACGAATTTTTATTTGCAAATCCTCTTATTTGCAATCCTCTGCTAAGTTCGAATCACTAAACTGTTGAATAAATAACTCCAATATTGAATGATGGAAAAATGGCCTTTATTAAGTACTTCACAATAACACTCAAACTGTGCAACGAATAGCTTAATAACCAAACTGATATCTTAAAGGAAACTGACTTTCAAAATAATAGTGCTATTGCTCGCTAGATATCGTCTTACTCGTAACTGCTTGACAATTCAAATCAAACTGAATTACATTTTACTCGCTTGTGCCGCTTTTATAGTTTACGCTGCATACATCTAGGCTCTTCTATTTCCAGAACTTACCAACTATTTCGAGTGTTTATAGTTCTCATATAGTTTCTACTTGTTTACAATTTTCAACTTTTCAGCGTCTCTCAGATGTATGTGAGTTTGTAGTTTACAGTCTCTCGCACACACATAGGCGTATAAGTAAATGCATCTGTGTGTGACATCTCTCGGCTGCCTTATATATGTGTATATATGATTTGATTATTGACGTGAACATCGCTTAGCATCGCCTTAGTGATGGTATAGCTTAGGGATGCTAATATCCGTGACACTGCCCTCCACCTAAGTCTGATCGTCCCGATCAGACAAATCTCTCGATCTAAACGCTGCTAGCATCGCCAAATGTACCACTCTTCTACTCCGTGGTTTCTCAATGCTTTGTATGCGGTAGATGGTATCACTGATCTTCTTCACAACCTTGTACGGGCCTTCCCAACTGCACCGAAATTTGGATGGAACACCTTTCCGCCGGTGAGGGTTGTATAACAGTACCAAATCTCCCGCCAAGAAACCTTTCGAATTATTTTCCTTGTCGTACCTGTGTTTCATCTTACTACTCATTATCCTGGATCGTTCCCTCGCACTCTGTTGCTTGACCAATGAAGAACTACTTCGCAGAGCTTGCGCTGGACGGATTTCCTTTGCATAATCAGTATCGTTCCGACGCTTCACAACAGTAGGCTTGAAACCACCCTTGCATTCTTTCTTCGTTTCAGTACGTCCGTTAGGGCTTTTCAATGCCAATATTTCTCTCACAGGTACCTTCGGTTTTGATTTGTTTGGCCCATTTGTTCCATCAACCTTTACCTTTGAATTTCGTGGCCTTCGTCGAGTCTTCTCCACCAGTACCCGATTACTGCTGAACCCTTTTTCCAAACTAAAGTTAAGTGGCACATCTTGGTTCTCATAACACATCACCCTTCTCTGCATATCGATCTTGATGTCATGGTCAACCAAGAAATCCACTCCCAATATAACTTCATCAACAATCTCTGCCACAACAAATTTGTGTAGAACCATGACCTTCCCAATCAATACTTCACATATCACTTCTCCCTGAACTTGGTTATACTCGCCAGTGACCGTACGGAACTTTGCTCCAGGTAACGGTTTTACTCTCCTGTTGACCAAGTCAGATCGGATCAAGGAATGAGATGCGCCCGTATCTACAGTCAGTATTCGTTCTTTGCCATCCACATTCCCTCTGACGGTAAGACTGCTTGATTTCCTTCCAATTTGCGACACAGATATCACAGGGCATTCAATAGCTGGATCTAGCTCTCTACCTCTTACTTGCTCTTGCTCATCTCCTCCAGCTTTGCGTTTATGGCCACCCACATTGTTGGAACTATTAAGACCAAGATCGCAATGACGTGCTATGTGACCGGACTTCCCGCATTTGAAGCATTTGATAACTTTTTCACTTCGCTTTTGCGATCCTTTCAGTGCCTCCAATATTGCGTCTACCCACTCTGGCCTTTCTACACGGCGTGCTTTGAAAACTGGCTTACACAGAAGCGACGCTGTTTCCTGAATCAGAGCTTGTGACACCGTTTCTGCGAATGTTGGCTTTGGGTTTGCGTATGTAGCTCGCTTTGTTTCGACGTCCCGTATGCCATTTATAAAGCTCTGAATCTTTACCCTTTCGGTGTATTCCACGGGTGCGTCCGCATTTGCGAGATGAGCCAACCTTTCAACATCTGAAGCAAACTCCTGCAAAGTCTCATTCGCTCTTTGGTGACGGTTTTGCAACTCAATTTGGAATATCTGTTTCCTATGCTCGCTTCCATAACGTCGTTCTACAGCAGCCATCAATGCTTCATAATTGTTCCGCTCTCCTTCGGGAATCGTCTGTAGGATTTCCGCTGCTGGCCCCTTCAATGCCACGAACAGTGCAGCAACTTTATCTTCCGCATTCCAGTTGTTAGCTGCCGACGTCTTCTCAAATTGTAGCTTAAAGACCTGGAAAGGAACAGAACCGTCAAAGGATGGTGTTTTTACCTTTGGATTACTCGCTGAAACTGCTGGACGATTTAATTGTAACTGCTGAATCCGATCTTTCAAAGCATCCATCTCAGCTTCCATTTTATCTTGTCGTTCACTAAAACCCTCCAACTCCGATGATATGCGATCCTCTTGCGCTTTCAACTGCTGAGCCAACTGAGATATCATATATGTCTTCTGTTCTTCCAGTTGCGATGCCATATATGTCTTCTGTTCTTCCAGTTGAGATGACATTTGCGACGACATTTCTGAAATACGCGTTTCTTGTGATTCCATTTGTGATGACATATACGTTTTCTGTTCTTCTAGTTGAGATGACAGTTGAGATGTTATATCTGTCTTTTGCGATTCCAGTTGAGAAGCCACTGTCGATGTTTGAGCAGATATTGCAGCCAAAATCATGTTCAAGTCTGTGCTGGTAACCGTCTGCGATGTTTCGTTTTTCTCTTCAATTTTTGTTGTCTCCTCGCCATCAAGGTGAAAGACATACTCTTCCACATCAATTCCTTCTGCTTCCATTGCCTCTCGTAGCCGTGCCTGAAGTTCGAGTTTAACGCCGCTTGTATTCAATCCACGGCTCTCCAACTCCTTCTTCAGTTGCTGGATCTTTAATTCACTGAACTTTGCCATATCCTTGTTGTCTTCTGGAATTTATTCAACAATTCCTCTTCTGACACCAATTGTAACGAATTTACTTGCAAATCCTCTTATTTGCAATCCTCTGCTAAGTTCGAATCACTAAACTGTTGAATAAATAACTCCAATATTGAATGATGGAAAAATGGCCTTTATTAAGTACTTCACAATAACACTCAAACTGTGCAACGAATAGCTTAATAACCAAACTGATATCTTAAAGGAAACTGACTTTCAAAATAATAGTGCTATTGCTCGCTAGATATCGTCTTACTCGTAACTGCTTGACAATTCAAATCAAACTGAATTACATTTTACTCGCTTGTGCCGCTTTTATAGTTTACGCTGCATACATCTAGGCTCTTCTATTTCCAGAACTTACCAACTATTTCGAGTGTTTATAGTTCTCATATAGTTTCTACTTGTTTACAATTTTCAACTTTTCAGCGTCTCTCAGATGTATGTGAGTTTGTAGTTTACAGTCTCTCGCACACACATAGGCGTATAAGTAAATGCATCTGTGTGTGACATCTCTCGGCTGCCTTATATATGTGTATATATGATTTGATTATTGACGTGAACATCGCTTAGCATCGCCTTAGTGATGGTATAGCTTAGGGATGCTAATATCCGTGACAATATATACATTTTTAAGTTTTAAGTTTTAAAAAAATTATACTCATTATTATGCAACCATTGTTGCACTATAAAAGATCATACAAGATCTTATTGTGCTAATACTGTCAATAAATAAATGAAATGAAATAAAGCCACAACAACAATAAAGCAAGCTGGTACACTTGTATGTACGTAAACAAATTAATCATTGTCTGCACACATACGTTCGGGGCAATAGAGAGAGATACTCCCAAGCGCATGTCATCATCAGCCGCTCACACATACACACGCATATGGATACAAATTGCAAATATACGTGTATATAGCTAGTAAACAAGCATCAGGTTCACGAAATTACTAGACCTTAGGAGAAATGGGTGAACGAGGAAGCCGAAGAGTATAAAAGCGGCACAGGCTGAGGCATCAAGAATCAGTTTCATTTAAGCAAGCTATTGGTTGTGAAGTGTCAGTGTTATTGTAATAAAGACCATTTTGCATTATTAAATATTGGAGTTATTTATTCAACAATTTAGCGATACGAACATTAGCAGAGAATTTGAAATAAGAGGAATTGCAAGTAAATTCTTTACAATAGGAAAAACCACAAATTTAAAAAAATAGGCGCGGCCCCGCCTCTTTTATGACCATGCAATTTTCTATGTTCCGGGAGCCATAACTCGAAGAAAAATTAACGAATCGTAATAAAATTGGGTACACAAATTTTCCCTATAGCAGGAAATATTTCTAGAAAAAATGGAAGAGATCGGTTAAAGACCACGCCCACTTTTATATAAAAGATTTTTAAAAGGGTTGTAGATGAAAATAATAAGCTATATCTTAGCGAAAAAGAGCTTTGTATCAATAGAATTTTACTTTCTAAATTGAATTATAACATTAAATTGGAAACCACTAAAATTTTTGAAAATGGGTGTGTCACCGCCCCTTTTATGACTAAGCAATTTTCTATGATTCGGAAGCCATAACTCGTAGAAAAATTTACATATCGTAATTAAATTCCTTATAGCAGAAAATATTTCTAGTAAGAATGGACGGGATCGGTTAAAGACCACGGCAACTTAGATATAAAACAAGTTTAAAAGGGTCGTAGGCTAGAATAATAAGCTACAACTTAGCAAAATAGTTTTGAATAAATGATATTTTACTTATCAAGTTTTATTGTAAGAGGAAATGGGGAGACACGTGTTATGTAGAAAAGTAATTTATGTGCAATTGAAGCTCACGCTGAGTATATAATGTTCGGTTACTTGTTTAAGTAGCATTTTTTATACGAGAAAGACTGAAGCTCAAAGCCAACGAACTGAGTGGACCTTATCAGTGTGGCTTCAGACTATCGGCCAGATCATTACGATACGCCTGTTCCTAAGAACGACTCAAAAATTATTTCTTTCGGAGCCCATATTTGGAGGCAAAGGACTTTTATATTGATTTCTCGCAAAAATTCCTTTGGAGATTTGACGTCATTTAATAATGATGATTTCATCTAACAATTCCCAAATGCTGGCTTTTTAAGGAAGCCATTTTAGGGGAGGAATGCAATATTATTTTTGGGTCATTTTTATATGGAAACTCAAAATTACCAAATGCAGTAAATTTTAAAATTAAATTTAGCAGGAACCGTCAGACAAAATTTACAAAAAACAGAAGGCGTAAGTTGACACGAGCAGGGACGGAAAATAATAATTTTTTTTTCCGAGTCGAAAAAGTCCGGGTCAAAAAATTGTCCTAGGTGAAAATGTTTGAGTTCCAGGTATCCCTATAGCAATATCATGTCGAATCATGCATCCTTTTTATTTTTCGAAGTTTTTCCATAAAAGTCCACATATAAAAATAAAATCTGTATTTTTATTTTTTGAGGCCGATTTTAAAAATAAAAGTCCGGAAATAAAAGTTAAATCCTGACTTATTTTTTAAGGCCAAAATAAAAGTCCGGCTTGATAACAAAGAAACGGGTTATCCGAATTAAAATTTTTTTTTAAAGTCCGTGTTTAACTAGTTCTATCGGACTCAGGTAATAAAAATCGGAAAATAATTTTTATCTTGATCCAAATATATTAAAAGTCCAAAATTAATAGTTTTGCAAGGAATTATATTATAAAAGGAATAATGGTTTCTGCCCCTGGACATGAGTATTCGCTACCTCGATATTGTGCCCACGTTCTCGATATCTAAGAAGAAATGTCCACGAGATACTTGTCTAATAATCGGCAATTGAGCAAAGTACACGAGTGTGTACTCGCAGTTACTTGTATCAGAACTAACTGTAGCCTTATGCCGGGCATTTTGACTGGACACTGCTTCTTCTAGTAGGACTATGGACTCATTCACTCTATGTGAGGTCCTCGCCAACCGGCCAGTTCAACGTAACCTAGCCGAACCGATATTTATTCAAACAACGAAACTAAACCTGGCAGACTTTGCCAGGGCTAAACAAATCATGTTTAATACTTACGGCAGTATGAGCATATATATTTTTTTGGACCTCTTAATTTATTAGCATCACGTTTTTCTTGCTTTTCTTTTCTACTCGCTCCATTTTTTTTATATTTAACTAATTCAAAATTTTCGTTTATCCCGTCATCTTCTGACATTGATGAAGTGTGATCTAAATCCTCCATAACGTTTTGTGAGTTCGATGTTCTTTCTTTGTGTTTATCGCTCGTATGTTTCTGAAATATTTTTTTTTTTATTAATATCACTGGTTTACAGTCAAAATGCACAAGAGACGCCATTATGAAACTCCTATGTGAAATCACCCCCTGATTCCGAAAATCAAGGTTATTTTTAATTCTATGGTAACGTTTTTGAGATATTTATGAATTACCGTTTTTTTTTTTCAAAAAAATAAAAAATTGGGTCCACTTAATCATATTGTAACGAATTTAGGGAAACTCCACTTATTTTACACCTTCTACTAACGTTCGTATCGCTAAATTGTTGAATAAATAACTCCAATGTTCAATAATGCAAAATGGTCTTTATTAGACTATTTTGAAAATACTTCACAATAACACTTATACTTCGCAACCAATAGCGTGCTTAAATCAAACTGATTGCCCATGCCTCAGCTGGTGCTGCTTTTATACCCTTCGGTTTCCTCGTTTGCATATTTCTAGGCGTTTCTCCTTCTAGAATTTACTACTTGTTTACTTACTTACTTACTTACTTAATTGGCGCTTAACCGTCTAAACGGTTATGGCCGTCCAACAAGGCGCGCCAGTCGCTCCTTCGCTCCGCCAACCGGCGCCAATTGGTCACACCAAGGGAGTTTAAATCGTTTTCCACCTGGTCCTTCCAACGGAGTGGGGGCCGCCCTCTACCTCTGCTTCCATAGGCGGGTTCCGATAGAAACACTTTCTTGGCCGGAGCATCATCTTTCATTCGCATAACATGGCCTAGCCAGCGCAGCCGCTGCGTTTTAATTCGCTGGACTATGTTGATGTCTGCGTATAGCTCGTACAGCTCATCATTAAATCTTCTTCGGTACTCGCCATCGCCAACGCGTAGAGGTCCATAAATCTTTCGAAGAACTTTTCTCTCGAACACTCCCAAAGCCGCTTCATCTGCTGTTGTCATGGTCCATGCTTCTGCCCCATATAGCAGGACGGGTACGATAAGTGACTTGTAGAGTATGATTTTCGTTCGCCGAGAGAGGACTTTACTTTTCAATTGCCTACCTAGTCCAAAGTAGCATTTATTGGCAAGATTGATTCTTCGCTATAAACTACAGATACACGTTTATAGCCTCTCGCATAGCAATATGCGCGATGACTACATATTTTTGTGAGTATATCTCCGCTGCTGTATGTACATATGTGTAGACATAATGATTGATTTGTTTATGTAGATACAAGTGACTGCTTAGTATCGGCTAAGAGGTGATAGTATGCCTTAGTGTTACTAATATTCGTCACAATATATATACGTCAAGAACGAATTGAGTAATTCCAAATTTGAAGCTTTTAAAAGGTAATAAAATTTGCTATAAACTGTGCGAACAACACTTTTTGCTAGCCCCTGCAGATTCAAAGATAACGAATAATCATTACGGATTTTTAAAATTTTTTTTTGTAGAAATATAAAAAAAATGTGTACTTTGCGAGGAAGGATCTCGAAAACTTTTTATAATTTTTTTAAAGATTTTTTTCTCTCTAAGCTGTTTTATTACAAAAAAATAAGCTTTCATTCAACAAAATCGATGGACCAATACAAAAGTTATAAGCGTTCAAGCAAATATATCCATTTAATACTTAAGTACCCTACTGGTACATTATTAGATACAAAAAACTGTTTGTGTCGTTTTCTCAAACCCAGGTACATTTCAAGCAAGAGCATATTTTTAAAGCAGGTAGTGTTTTCTTTGTAGAACTAGGGAGCCTTTTTGTCTCGGTAGGCTTGAATTTTTACTTGATCTAAGTATAAATAATAGTACATGCGCCTTGTTCCTTCATAATATCTGCAAGGCTCGCCGGATACTGTTCACTTTATAATTGCAGTTTACAACCCGTCATTTACTTAAATATATAATATGAATAAAAGGGCGCGAGAGAAGAAAAAGTTTTCGAGATCCTTCCTCGCAAAGTAATTTTTTTTTATATTGTGACGAATATAAGCAACACTAACGGATACTATCATCTCTAAGCCGATACTAAGCAGTCACTTGTATCTACATAAACAAATAAATCATTATGTCTACACATATGTACATACAGCAGCGGAGAGATACTCACAAAAGTATGAAATCATCAGCAAAGTAGTTCTCACACATACACATGCATATTTCTGAGATACTCACAAAAGTATGCAGTCTTCAGCGAACTAGTAGATTCTAGAAGGAGAAACGCCTAGAAATATGCGAACGAGGATACCGAAGAGTATAAAAGTGTTATTGTGAAGTATTTTCAAAGCAGTCTAATAAAGACCATTTTGCATTATTGAATTTTGGAGTTATTTTATTCAACAGTTTCGCGATACGAACGTTAGCAGAAGGTTGCAAATAAGAGGAATTTCACTTAATTCGTTATAATATTTTTAGAAAAAATTTTAAAATATCCGTAATGATTGTTCGTTATCTTCTTATCTGCAGGGCCTAGCGTGTTGTATGCACAGTTTATGGAAAATTTTATTATGTTTTAAAAGCTTCAAACCGGTTTGGAATTGCTCAATTTGTTCTTGAGATATATATGATTAAGTGGACCCAATTTTTTTTTTTTTTTTTTTTGAAAAAAAGGTAATTGGTAAATATATCAAAAACGTTACCATAGAATTAAAAATAACCTTGATTTTCGGAATCAGGGGCTGATGTTACATAGGAATTTCATAATGGCGTCTCTGGTGCAGAAAAAAGTTGGTATTTGTGATCCAGTGTGTTCAATAAACAACGAAATTATTAAGAATTCATGAGCTTAACACCGGCTTACAATAATTGAATATTATAAGCCGATGTTAAGCTCATGAATTCTT
Organism: Eurosta solidaginis; assembly: GCF_040869045.1. Lineage (NCBI taxonomy): Eukaryota > Metazoa > Arthropoda > Insecta > Diptera > Tephritidae > Eurosta > Eurosta solidaginis. Next base: position 217,543,064 of record NC_090322.1, on the reverse strand, counting down.
AATAATAAGTATAAATTGAACACACCATTAAACAACAACGAAATTGTTTAAATACTAACCTCATTGTTTTCACTAGGCATTGTTTTTAAACTCGTTAATGATTGATTATGTACCCGTTTTATATGTTGTTTGTAGGTAGCTTTCTTTTTAAAAGTCATCGTACATATTGGACAATTAAATTTATGTTCCTGCATATGATCAGCTAATTCGTACACTGAAGTGAAACATTTTTTACAACGGTTACACGGATAAGGATCATTATCGCCACGACGTAGCATACGCACACGCGGAAAATATTTTAAAAACACATCGTTGTGCTTTTTTTGCAAATGCTTGGCAAGTTCCTTTTTTAGCATAGAGCTGGAGTTTGCGCACCAAGGGCAGCACATGGGAGAATCAATTTCATGTACAAGTTTTTTATGTAATTGCAGTTCTTTTGGTAATTCAAATACTTTGCAACATTTACAACAGATAATTGTGTCTGTAAATAAAGTTTATTATATAAAAATATAGTTTTGATTCAAAAAAAAACTGCGAGCTTGTATTTGTATGAATAATCGAGCCCTTGTTATTGCTAGTGGCAACAAAATATGAGTTCATGAAAATTTCCGCAAGCTACACGCATTCTCTTTTCAAATCTCTAGTCATGCCGTCGGTCAAGCATGGTTTTTACTTCCTTTTTATTAGGTCGGTTGAATGTTTTATCCACTTTTCATACAAATCTTGCAATCGATCTTGTCTTTATGTAACTTCTCATGGAGCTACAAACGTGAAACTTTACACATAGGTTGGAACACCGTGACAATGCAACAAAAGGAAAACAAAATCCTTTAGGTGGCGCACGGATCGAAATAATTAGATAAGAATTTGAAAATTTTCCAACCACAGAGCTTTTAAGTAACTTCTCGATGAGCTAGATACTTGAAATTTCAAACTTAATACATATGTCGATGACAGCCGATGACACGATACAAAAAGATTCGCTAGGGGCGCACGGGATGAGATACATATTTAGAAAAATCGTACGAAACGGAGGGAATTTTGGGATTAATTTTTATGTAAGTTCTCATTGAGCTACAGCTGTAAAACTTCACAGATAGGACAAGACGCAGTGAAAATTTAAGAAAAGGAGAAAAAAATTCCATTAGGTGGCGCACGGATCGAAATATATAGATAAGAATTTGGAAATTTGGTGTTTTGAGATCGATTTTAAAGTAACTTTTCATTGAGCTACAAACATGAAACTTCACAGATAGGTTAAGACGCCGTGATAAAAGAAACAAAAGGAGAAAATAAAAACAAAATAAAACAAGTAAGAACGGGACTGTCTTCGGCTGTGCCGAAGACTTCATACCTTTCATGAATGGGGCTGAACAATAATCTTATCCCGTTCGTAATCTCCGAATAATCGGATGTATAAGATAAGAAATATATAGTGAACAGATCTACATACCTTAACGATTTTTAAGATAAATATAAAATAAAAAACAGGTAGGTAATTTGTGGGAGGATGCAATATTCAGGTTTTTTGTGGTCTGCGTGTAAAAACTATGACTACGAATCACGTATTTCAACAATATATGACGTAAACGTAACTATTTGATGAAATTTGATGAAATTTGAAGCGTCTAGCTGTTAAAAATGGGCAGAAATTGTGCAAAGTTTCTTAACTGAACAATCGGTTGTATGAGATATATATTATATATACCACCGATCTCAACGATTTTTTCAGACAACAATATATGCTATACACGTAAGCATTTGGTGAAATTTGAAGCTTCTAGCTGTTAAAATGGGGAAGAAATTGCGCAAAGTTTCTTATCTGAACAATCGGTTGTATGGGATATATACTATATATACCACAGGTATCTATGATTTTCTCAGACAACAATATATGCTATACACGTAAGCATTTGGTGAAATTTGAACATATCTAAACGATTTTTAAGATAAATATAAAATAAAAAATAGGTAGGTAATCTGTGTGAGGATGCAAAGCTTCACGTTTTTTGTGGTCTGCATGTAAAAACTATGACTACGAATCACGTATTTCAAAAATATATGACGTAAACGTAACTATTTGATGAAATTTGATGAATTTTGAAGCTTCTAGCCGTAAAAAAGGGGTCAAAATTACAGTTTATATGAAGTATATAATATATATACCACCGATTTCTATGATTTTTTCAGACAACAATATATGCTATATACGTAAGCATTTTGTGAAATTTGAAGCTTCTAGCTGTTAAAACGGGGCAGAAATTTCGCAAAGTTTCTTATCTGAACAATCGGTTGTATGAGATATATACTATGTACACCACCGATCTCAATGATTTTTTCAGACATCAATATATGCTATACACGTAAGCATTTGGTGAAATTTGAAGCTTCTAGCTGTTAAAATGGGGCCGAAATCGTAAAAAAAATATATATATACTATATATATATACTATATATACCATCATATATATATTATAGATATCACCGATCTCTATGATTTTTTGACAAAACAATACATACTATATACGTAAGCAATCGGTGAAATTTGAAGCTTATAGCTGTTAAAATGGGGTAGAAATTGCGAAAAGTTTCTTATCTGAACAATCGGTTGTATGAGATATATACTATATATGCAACCGATGTCTATGATTTTTTCAGACAACAATATATGCTACATACGTAAGCAATCAGTGAAATTTGAAGCTTATAGCTGTTAAAATGGGGTAGAAATTGCGAAAAGTTTCTTATCTGAACAATCGGTTGTATGAGATATATACTATATATACAACCGATCTCTATGATTTTTTCAGATAACAATATATGCTATATACGTAAGTATTCGGTGAAATTTGAAGCTTCTAGCTGTTAAAATTGGGCTAAAATTTGCGAATATATATATATATATACTATATATACCACGATATATATACTATATATACCACCGATCTTTATGATTTTTTCAGACAACAATATATGCTATATATGTAAGCATTCGTTGAAATTTTAAGCCTCTAGCTCTTAAAATAGGGCAGTAATTACGAAAAGTTCCTTATCTGAACAATCGGTTGTGGGGGATATATACTATATATACGACCGATCTCATAAATTTTTTCAGGCAACAATATGTGCAATATACGAAAGTATATGGTGAAGTTTGAAGCTTCAATCTGTTAAATTGGGTAAGATATTACAAAAATCCTCTTTTTCTGAAAAATCGGTTGTATGGAGGATATATGCTATAGTGGTCCGATCCGGTCGGTTCCGACAAATGTCTAATCGGACACCCAAATACACCCGCTCACCAAATTTTATCAAGATATCTCAAAAATTGAGGGACTAGTTTGCATACAAACAGACAGACGGACAGACAGACAGACGGACATGGCTAAATCAACTCAGCTCTTCAACCTGATTATTTCGGTATACTTAATGGTGGGTCTATCTATTTTCTTTAAGGACTTACAATTTTCGGTTTCGTGACGAAATTAATATACCATTTCATTTTCATGAAAGGTATAAAAATTTAAGCACGTCCTTTATATAAATGGACAAAAATCAGCGAAAAATTTCTCCTTATATAAAGACATATTCTTGCTAAACTTTGATTTTTAAATTTTGACATAGAAATTGCAAAAATATTTATGAGAAATTGAATTTTTTTAAATAAAAGAAGGGGCCTTGGGTGTTCGAAGGAATCCATCTTTAGGTAACAATGCAATTTGTGAAAGTTCAGCCAATAAAATTTTTTGCGGGGGCGTCTTGGAGAATAATATTACGAAGAAGGACGTTTGTCATCACCTCTTTTTGTCCCTGCTATAACGTAGCAAAATTAGGCATTTCCTCAATAACTCATTTTGTGTGACTAAGTCCACCCGGCTGACCAATGTATGTTTAATGTAATTCACATTTCTTTCACAAGGGACCGCGTATTGTACTGCTACCATCAGCGGAGCCCTTTGGGATCATCGCCACCGTACTCTACAAAGAATTACAAACCTAGCACTTAAGATCACCCACCCAGAGCTCACAGAGATATTAATTTTGTTCGCATAACAGTAATCCGTAACGGCATAAACTAATCGATATAGATATAGACTTCTATATATCAAAATGATCTGGGCAAAAAAGAAATTCATTTAGCCATGTCCGTCCGTCCGTCTGTCCGTAAACACGATAACTTGAGTGACTTTTCAGGTATCTTGATGAAATTTGGTATGTAGGTTCCTGGGCACTCATCTCAGATCGCTATTTAAAATGAACGAAACCGGATTATAACCACGCCCACTTTATCCGAAAAAGTGCGATAATTCATTACCAAAGACGGCTAAAGCGATGAAACTTGGTAGGTGGGTTGACCTTATGACGCAGAATAGAAAATTACTAAAATTTTGGACAATGGGCGTGGCACCGCCCACTTTTAAAAGACGGTAAATTAAAAGTTCTGCAAGCTGTAATTTGGCAGTCCTTGAAGATATCATGATGCAATTTGGCAAGAACATTACTCCTATTACTATGTGTGTGCTAAATAAATATTAGCAAAAATTTTTAAGTCAAATTTTAACAAACAATTTAAGTAAATTAAAACAAAATACAAAAATTTCAAAATGGGCGTAGCTCCGCCCTTTTCACTTAATTTGTCTAGAATACTTTTAATGCCATAAGTCGAACAAAAATTTACAAATCCTTGTGAAATTAGGTAGGGGCATAGATTCTATGACGATACTTGTTTTCTGTGAAAATGGGCGAAATCGGTTGAAGCCACGCCCAGTTTTTATACACAGTCGACCGTCGTCTGCCCTTCCGCTCGGCCGTTACAACGATAACTTGAGCAAAAATCAATATATATCAGGGATGCACCTTAACGTTAAGCTAATCGTTTATCAAAAAATTTCCACCGTTTCCGTTGAAACACTTCGAAATATTATCGATAAAGAAATTATCAAGATAAATTGTATCTCGTTTTTAACCGAAACGAAAAGCTTTCGTTAACGTTAAAAACGTTAACGAAAACGTGATACTTTATGTTTGAATTGTGCTGGCAATGCTATAGCCATGGTGAAGCCGTAAGGTGGCAACAACGAGCGCACATACACACACAAACTCTATGTAATTTGTTTGTGTAATTCGTTGGTGGTAATGTCAAAAATACTCTGAGAAATGTTCGTACTGTCAAAATTCATGAGAAAAGTTGCAATCAGCTTGGATAATGCTTTCACCTTTAATGACTCCGCCATCAATCAGCTTTGCCAGCATAGTTTGAAATTAATAATCAACATAAACGATTTGATTTCGTTTTGATATGGCAGAAAACGAAACGAAATCATTTCGTTAATTTGACGATCTTAACGTTAATAAACGAAACGAAATGACTTCGTTTCGTTTATTAACGTTGATTATCGTAACGAAATGATATCGTTTCGTTGGTTAAGCATGCCTGATATATATTTACTAAACTTAGTTCACGTACTTATCTGAACCCACTTTATCTTCGTATTAAAAATGGGCGAAATCCGACTATGACCACGCCCATTTTTTCGAAATCGAAAATTTCGAAAAATGAAATAATGCCATAATTCTATAGCAAATACGAAAAAGGGATGAAACATTGTAATTGGATTGGCTTTTTGTCGCAAAATGTACATAACTTTAGAAAAAACTTTGTAAAATGAGTGTAACACCTACCATATTAAGTACAAGAAAATGAAAAAGTTCTGCAGGGCGAAATTCAAAGCCCTTGGAATCATGACAGGAATACGGTTGGGGGTATTACATATATAAATAAATTAGCGGTACCCGACAGATGATGTTCTGGGTCACCCTGGTCCGATATCTCGAAAACGCCTTCACATATACAACTAAGGTTCACTCCCTTTTAAAACCCTCATTAATACCTTTAATTTGATACCAATATCGTACAAACACATTCTAGAGTCACCCCTGGTCCACCTGTACGGCGATACCACGAAATGGCGTCCACCTATAGAACTATGGCCCACTCCCTTTTAAAATACTCTTTAATACCTTCCATTTGATACCCATGTCATACAATCATATTCCAGGGTTACCCTAGGTTCATTTTCCTACATGGAGATTTTCCCTTATTTTGTCTCCAAAGCTCTCAGCTGAGTATGTAATGTTCGGTTACACCCGAACTTAGCCTTCCTTACTTGTTTTGTATTTAAAATTTGACATCTAAATTTAGATCGAACATTATGCATTACCGGATCTTTCCAGAAATTTATGGCGTTTTCTTTTCTGAAAAAACAAAATTTTACCTTAATGTTGCACTATGAAATTCTAACTTTTGAACTAGGTCACATGGCACATATGACAATATGAAAGGGGTCTCCTTTTCGTATTCAGTGGAAAATATCTTCTGAAAGGAACACACAAGCGGAGGTGGGAAGAACCAACAGAGCTGCATTATTTTCAGAATAGAAAACGCCATGAGGCATTTACTCATTTAGGTAATAATTTAGGCAAACTCGCACCTAACCTAAAAATCTATTCAAATTGTTTTTCCACGACGTAGTCTTGGGTCACTTTAAAAAAGTTTGCCCTTATCGTATTTACAATTACCTACTTAAACCTAGTACTTAACTCTCAATCGTTTCCCATTTAAATTTTTATTTTCGGTAATTATGATCAGAGACGCGGATTTTTTTCATAGAAAAAGTTTTGCCCCTAGAGTGTAATACAGATCCGGTACCATTAAGGTACTAGCCCGACCATTTCGGGATTTAGTATGACCACATGAAACGTTCTAGGTTGTACCACCCGCCGCGGATATATACTAAGCCCCCTAACCCGCTAACTCCTACAACTCTATCAAATCGGTGCACATGCCGTCATCGATACTCTCAAATCCTGGGGGATAGGGAGTAAAATATTGAAGTTCATTACATCTTTTTTAACGAACCGTCGGTTCAAAGTCAAGGTCAGCAACACATTCTCTGACACCCAACTACTGCACAAGGCTTTCCATTGTCCGTAAGGCCATACCCGTGTAAATAACATCTTAACCGAATCAGGACTTCCTTCATTAGAGGAAAGAATAGCGGAAACAAACTTAGACTACTCTCAAAAATACTATTCGAACAACAGTATTTATTCCACACGAAAATCATAACGAAATAAATCACACTTGCAAACAGTACATCATTTGGCTTTTAAATCCGAATTTCTGCAACACAGAGCTTACAAAACACAAAAAAGACAACATTTATATGTACACCGCACCCATATTTCCGGCCGAAGCCTCTAGAATTCTCGAAGCCTTTGAAATAGCTCAAAACAGCAAGAAAAAAGCTAATATTCGACGAGAGTCTTTCAGTCATAGAAGCTTTAAGAAAACAACGCCAACACCCACTGTGGAATACAATGAACGCGATCCGAGACACTTTGCACCAGTCGCCCCATACTAAGCTCTTCTGGGTACCAGTACAGGCAGGTATAGCTGAGAACGAAGAAGCATAGTGCGGTCAAAGACCCAAAGTAAGAGTTAAGTTACATGAAACGACTTCGTCTAGCAATGGTATTCTCTATCATTTTAGTTCGGCCTTTACGTTTCTCACTTTATGTCAAACAGGAAGGCGAAAGCAATTGTCAAATGATATTGTGATGAATATTAGCATCACTAATCTGTTAGTAGATAATCACGCAACACCAAAAACATGAACCAGCCACTATTATGTACGTGTACACATTAAAGATAGCAACACTTATGTAGAAGGCGACGAAGAGCTATCTTACACACGCACGGATGTAGTCAGCAGCCGAAGTAGTTACTCACACATACACGCGCATATGGTTATAAACTACAAATATACATGTACTTATTTGGCTGGTAAATAACCAAGCATAAGCAACAACTGTTCGGGAAATTACTAGACTTAAGGAGAAATGGGCTAACGAGGAAACCGAGAGAATAAAAGCAGCGCAAGCTGAGTAATAACGGATCAGTTTAATTTAAACACGCTATTAGTTGCGAAGTGAAGTATAATAAAGACCATTTTGCAATACACAATATTGGAGTGATTTATTCAACAGTTTAGCGATTCGAACGTTAGCAGGTTTCAATAAGCGGAATTTCTCTAAATCCGTTACAATATGTTATCAACGTTTAATATAGTGCAAATACACTAGCGATTCGTCCCTGAGGCGAAACGAACGTTCGTTTCGTAATAGAGAATGACGCCTTTACTTATTTGCATCCCAAACAAATTTTCTTTTCATAGTGCGGTCAAAGACCCAAAGTAACAGTGAAGTTTCATGAATTCCTATCAAGCTGGGGTGCGTTATCGATGTTGGTGGTTATTGTTGTTGTTGTTGTAGCGATAAGGACACTCCCCAAAGGCCTTGGAGATTGTTATCGATGTTGATGGTCCTTTGCCGGATGCAGATCCGGTACGTTCCGGTAACAAGCACCATTAGGGCACTAGCCCGACTATCTCGGGAACGATTTGGTATGACGTCATGAAACCTTCTAGGCCATACCGCTCTCCCACCCCCTAAATCCATCAGGAGTTCGTGGTAGCCAGAGCCTCGGCTATAAATGAAACACGATACGCCACGGATAGGTGATGTTGACAATTGGGTGAGGTTGACAATTGAGTTGGAGAAGTTACATATTGCGCTGGCGACCCCTTGAGAGGGTTGCGCTACACAACCCCTTGGATCAATTTGGTATTTTAGTCGCCTACTGTGGGTATATTCTAAGCCCCCTAACCCGCTGGGGGGTTCGTAATCTATATATATAAAAAGAAGTGTACATTTTGATTGTCACTCCATAACTCGAGAACGGATAGAAAGATTGCCATGAAATTTTTAGGATAACTTAGTAGGAACCCGGAGTGTTTGTGAAGTGGACCAGGGACCGATTTATTCTAAACTATCGTATATATGGCTCGATTTGCCTGAATTTTGGTATGTGGGTAGCGTTATATATAGAATAAAATGTCGGATAATTTTTCTTCCGGGAAGTGGACCAGGGACCGATTTATTCTAAACTATCGTATATATGGCTCGATTTGCCTGAAATTTGGTATGTAGGTAGCGTTATATGTAGAATAAAACGTCGGATAATTTTTTTTCCGGGAAGTGGATCAGGGACCGATTTATTCTAAACTATCGTATATATGGCTCGATTTGCTTGAAATTTGATATGTAAGTAGCGTTATGCCTGCATTAAAATAACAATAATTTTTCTTCTGGGAAGTGAACCAAAAACCGGTTTATTCTAAAATATAATATTCGTAATGCGATTTAGTTGAGTTTTGTAAATTAGTAGAATTTTGTCTAAATTAAAATATAGCATAATTTTTATAGAATAGAGGTCCTAACAATGTATACTAACTATTGTTTTTCGCAAATATACCTATGCCTGTAGTGTTTACTCCAGAATGCATAATTTGCTTCCCCTATATTCCTATACAAATATCATTTCACAACATTCATGAATACCTACACAGAAAAATGTTTTTTACCCGAGTAACAAAGGGTTTGAAAGTTTAAATTTTGAAGCTGGAAATTGCTTACACTAATATACTATTAGCCTTTATTTGAAGGTTTTAGGTATTTACAAAATAACATTTACCTAAATAATGATCTTACCCTTGGGATTTTCCTAAATACATATACATACATTCGTATGATAAGTACCTGCGGAGAGTATAAAAGTCGCACAACTAATACATTATCTCATAACAAATTAAGACGCTGCAAAAACGGTTGTGAATACGAATACGAAATATTATTATTGACATAAATTTATAAAAAAAAAGCAATAATGCCACCAAAGAAAGCATCCCTTGGAAGAAAAACGACCAAAGCAAGACACTTGATGGAATACAGAGCAGGTGAAATGGAAGCTCAACGATATCTTCGACTTGAACAAAATCGTATACGAGCTTCAATCTCCAGAGACGATGAAACGGAAGCCCAACGAAATCTTCGAGTTGAACAAAGTCGTATACGAGCTTCAACCTCCAGAGAAGATGAAATACTGGAGCAAAGGGAATCTCGACTTCAGCAAAATCGTGTGAGAGCTTCTACCTCCAGAGACGATGAAACGGAAGCCCAACGAAATCTTCGACTTGAACAAAAATAAAGCACAAGGGCAATCACTAACTATCGCTGGCTTGGATTTGATAAATTCGTGTTTTTCACATGGCCAATTATACGTCGCCTGTTCACGAGTCGGATCACCAAAAAATTTATTTATTTACACACCTAATGAAAAAACCAAAAATATTGTTTATCCGTTAGCATTAAGATAAATAAAAATTTCCTTAAATGATAAAATCTAATTCAGATGTTTTTCTTTGGCGTAGCAATGCACACCGGGTATTGCTAGTGTAATATATTAACATTCAGACATGGGTGTTTTCGTGTCAACCAAGAGAAAATTTTTATTTTTGCATCATTTGCAACAACACATAATCTGGCTTCTTTTTTAAGTGCAACATATATAAATAGTTGGATTTTGATTACAACAGCATTTTCCTTTGTCAACTTATCATGTATAAGGAGCCTAGTTACCTATATGATAAGCTAATATTCCCCAGGTCTGCTCGAATCAACGACCTCGCGAAACCTGGCATTGTCAACGACTAAATCTTCCGCGACCTTATTTACAACATGGACGCCCCAAATGTCGACCATATTGAACATCCACGTCGATGGCACTACGCTACCGACTGTCCTACACCCCAAAATCTTGGGTGTGACGCTTGATCAGGATCTACATTTTGGTGCGCACGCAACCGCAATTGTTCCAAGAATTCAGAGCCGTAATAAAATCCTCAAATCCCTTGCTGGCAGTACCTGGGGAAAAGATAAAGAAACGCTCTTGACCACATACAAAGCAATTAGCCAGCCGATTACGTGCTACGCGTCACCCATATGGTCGCCAAGCCTAAAAACCACCCACTGGAAGAAACTACAGGCCTGCCAAAATACTGCTCTCAGAATCGCCACGGGCTGTCTTCTTATGTCCCCAGAACACCATCTGCATAATGAGGCGAGAATACTCCCCATCAGGGAGAGAAATGAGATGCTGACCAAACAGTTTCTGTTGAATACCCAGAAACCTGGGCATCCCAACAGACATCTGATTGACGAACCAGCACCGCCTAGGGGCCTAAGGAGTCATCTCCGTAAGCATTTTGAGGAAATACGGCACCTGAGAACCCAGCCGTATGAAGCGGAAAAACACAAGCAGGTCCTTGGTGAACTCCATAGACAGGCGTCGGACCTTTATGTCGGGAATTGCCCGGTGAATCCAGTACTTGAAGAAAAATATCCAGAACTCGCAGAAGAGGAACGCATACTCCCCAGGGAAACGCGTGTCACTCTTGCTCAACTTCGTTCTGGATACTGTAACAGGTTAAACTCTTACCTATCCAGAATCAACCCCGACATACAAAATGTATGCCCTGCTTGCAATGTGTCCCCACATGACACCAACCATCTCTTTAATTGTAATGTGGAACCAACGCCTCTAACACCCCTTTCCTTATGGTCCCCCCTGTTGAAACGGCAAGTTTCCTTGGACTCCCGTTAGAGGATATTGATGACAATTTGTGATCGGTCGCGGCTATTAGGTGGGGCGAGCATTGCTACAACAACAACAACCTAATATTACCAACTTACAACTATCTAACATCTGGACGGCTATTCTTTGTCAATGCCATTCGCCTATGGAACTCTATTCCAGTATCCGTACGTAGTAGTCTAAATAAAAGCAACTTTAAAAATGTTCTTTATGCTCATTTTAGTTGAAACCATTATACTTCTTGAGTTTTCGCCATCAATATGTATGAGTGTATACAATGTTTTTTTTATTGAATTTAATTATTTGTTTATTTTAGATACTAGTAAATTACGATACTTCTCTATGTTTGATGTGATAATTTAACCTACATAACCCTCTGTTATGACTTTTGTTCTTTTTTACATTGCGATTTATCTTTTTGTTGTACTATAAAAGATCCTAGATCTTATTGTACTAATACTACTTTTGCAATAAATGATGAAGATGATGATTTAATAAATATAAAGAGAAAACAGCTGCTAACCATTTTAACTATTTTGTGTTAAAAGCATATCTTTTCTTTGGGCTGTTTTCAAATGTTTCTTTATGAAGCAAGTAGCTCTGTGTAAAAAGGAAAAATTAATTATTTCATTAAACGAAATTTTGTGCCGTAGCCACCATCTTTTGTTGTTGTGTGTAAAGACACTCCCCGAAGGCTTTGGGGAGTGTTATCGATGTTGATGGTTCTTCGGCGGATATAGATCCGGTACGTTCCGGTAACAAAGCATCATTAAGGTACTAGCCCGACCATCTCGGGGAACCATTTATAGGACCAGATTATACCTTCAAGGTCATCCCTCCCTCCCCACCCCCTAGTTCCATGAGGGTTTGCGGTCGCCAGAGCCTCGTGTGAAACAGGATTCGCCGCGGGTAGGTGAGGTTGACAACTGGGTTGGAGAAGCTATATATTGCGCTGGGAACCCCTTGAGAGGGTTGCGCTACACAACCCCTTGAATCCCTCGCAAGTCTGAATTATCTCTTCTTCAGTTACTTTTACGAGTACCGGGATAAAAACCCATGTACCTGCACGCATACTGATGTGGGGGGCTCGCGCTTCTATCCTCTCGTTCATTCGATCACTCTGTGGGTACGTAATGCCATATTCTTTTATTGTAAATTTATCGCTTATTTATTAGCTAAATCCTTATGAGGATTAAACAGATACAAGATCATTATTGATTGATATATCTGTTGAAAAATTTGTGAATTTACCTTTATGTTGTTCGAAAATATGATCTTTTAATTGAATTTGCTTGCTGCATTTGTATTTACAGTAGTCACAGCCATACCAAGTTATTTTGGATTTACAAATATTAGCATAGCCATCTTTATCATCATGCAATGACTCCTCTAACTGATTTTTATTGGAGTTCTCAAATATATCGCAAGAAAATTCAGCCTTGATTTCCTCTTGAAACATATCTAATTCACTTTCATCTTCCTGTGGTTTAGCCGTGCTTATTCTATTGAGAGCTGTTGATGATAAAGGGTCAATTGGAGAGTTTACAGTTATATCCTAATAAAAAAGAAACATTATTTTTGTTGCTTTAATTAAAATACATGAATTGTATGTAATTAGTACCTCTAACACTTGACTTTGCTCAGTAGTTTCTTGAACCGTTGAAGACCCATTTTTCGTTGACGCAGGTTGTAGTTCAAATGTATTTGGGTCAATGACCTTGTAAAAAAAATACACCAGTTTTTTTTAGTTTTAAGTACGTAATCCTTGCCGGATATATGTAGATCTGGTACGTTTCGATAAGAAGCACTATTAAGGTAATAACCCGCCGATCTCGGGAACGATTTAATATGACCACATTGGATCTACCGCCATTTACAGCATCCGCAACCCAATGTTTATATGTTGTCTTAGGCTCAATTACGTACCAGCATCGTGGAGAGAAGTCAACGTGGTCTTTATCCCCAAGGCAGGGAAAGCCTCCTACTCTAAACCAAATGATTCTAGGCCTATAAGCTTATCTTCTTTTCTGCTTAAAGCACTCGAAAAATTCCTATGGGACTACATCAGGAGGAGGATTGAGCCATCGCTTCTTTCGTAAGCTCAACATGCCTACACTTAGGGCAGGTCAACTGACACGCCCTTGCACAAACTGGTATCCGTTATCGAAAGGTCACTACACCTCAAGGAATACACACTGGTGGCATTTCTAGATATAGCGGGTGCCTTCAACAACGCTCTCCCGGAGGCCATCACCGAGGACCGATCTGGTGGTTGACGCGTGCCTGGAGGAATTTATATACAATCTGCTTACGCGTAGGCAGATTAAAACTGAGCTAGGTGGATGCGTGATCCGCAGACCGGTCGGCAGAGGCACTCCGCAGGGCGGCGTTCTCTCTCCGCAGGGCGACGTTCTCTCTCCGCTACTTTGGGTGGTTACCGTCAACCAACTACTACGCCTCATGGAGGCAGAATGTCACCAAGTGATCGCGTATGTAGATGACATCTGCGTCACCATGCGGGGGAAATTTCCGCAAATTCTTGCCACCTAATGGAATGGGAACTATTTGGAAGTCAACCCGGATAAAACCGAGCTTGTCCTCTTCACAAGGAGGTACAAAGTACCAAATCGAACACCGCCAAGAATTGGGGTACCTTTTTAGCGTTTAGCGACCAAGTCAAGTATTTGGGAGTCATTCTGGATAGGAAGCTATTATGGAGTGACCATATATGGAGCGATCCAAGAAGGCAGCAGCAGCGCTGTTCACCTGCAAGAGGGCAATTGGCACCTCCTGGGGATTCTCCCCTAAGGTGGCCTACTGGATTTACAAAGCCATTGTGTGTCCGATTCTTCTTTATGGTGCCTTGGTCTGGTGGACTGCACTAGCTAAAAGTACCTATCTTAAAATGCTTCAAAAGGTGCAACGGAGTTCGGAGCTCTGCATTACCGGGACTCTCGGCTCCACTCTGTCTGAAGCACTCAACACAATACTATACCTTCCACCTCTTGACCTGGTGGCGAAGGAAATAGCGGTTATCGCTGCTCTACGCATAAGAGAAACAGGTCTCTGGTCAAATGGATCTAGTGTACACGCAACAATCCTGGGCACGAACGCCCCAGTCCCAATACCGGTACGCACTGACTACTGCACGCCAAAGAACGTCTTCGTTAAAAACTATAGTATATATATACCATCGCGACAAGACTGGAATACCAGACAACATATGGTACCGGGTGTCATCAACATATTCACGGATGGTTCTAAGCTGGACGGGACAGTGGGAGCAGGCCTCTTTTCACCGTATCTGGGTCTAGAGGTCTCTTTTCGCCTACCAGATCACTGTAGTGTTTACCAAGCGGAAATGCTGGCAATACACAGGGCTGTGAATCATTTCGGGTCTATGCCTAAGGATGGTAAACGGGTGTTTATTTTCTCAGACAGCCAGGCCGCATCAAAGGCCCTGGACTAATTCGTCGACAACGCAAAGTCGGTCACTGAATGCCGCAGATCTGTTAACGAGATGGCTCAGCACTTCAGTATCAGGCTTATATGGGTAGCTGGGCACAGGGATATTGAAGGCAACTGCAGAGCAGACGAGCCAGAAGAGGCACCACCGACCATATCCTTCCGGGAAATGATTCGGTAGGTATACCAATGGCCACTTTCAGGCTTCGTGTAAGCACAAGCACTATAAGAATTGCAAATGGACTATGGTCAGCCATAGCATTGTGTGAGACATCCAGGCTAATCTGGCCCTCATATGACAAGGGGTGCACAAGAGCGCTTATGATTTTAAACAAATCAGTTCTATCGTCCCTGATAAGGGTTCTAACAGGGCATTGTTTAATAGGCACACTAGAATGGGGGTAGCGACCTTCGACTATTGCCGTAACGTAGATGTACAGAAGAGGAGAGTGTCCAGCACCTTCTCTGTCATTGTCCAGCGCTTAGTAAGCGTAGGCTGGCCATCCTTGGTAAACCTTTTCTACATGACCTCGCTGAGGTCTCTAGCTATGAAGTAAAGGCTCTAGCAAAGTTTATAATTTCCACGATGTGGTTAGACCCGCTTTAGGCAGGGTAGGGGTCCTCTTTGAGACCGTATAGGGTATTACAATGGCCCATTGGTGGCCTAAGTAGTGAGCTGTTACCATAGTGTCCAGCTCAGCCCTCGCAACCTAACCTAACGCAATTATCAACACCTGCGCGAGGTACAAATATGAATGTATCATACACATATTTAGGGCTAGCCTCTGACGACCCCGATTTCCTCATGGATCTAGGGGGTGGGAAGGCGGTATGACCTAGAAGGTTTCATGTGGTGATACTAAATTGTCCCCGAGATGATCGGGCTAGTACCTTAATGGTGCTTGTTACCGGAACGTACCGGATCTGCATCCAGCAAAGGTCCATTAACATCGATAACACTCCCCAAAACCTTCCGGGAGTGTCCTTATCGCTAGAACAACAACAACAAACGCAATTTCTTTGTTTACTGTGTAATGTAGAAGCCAAAACGGATTGACTGCTTGCTTTACTGAATCTCTGTTGCTGCGCGACATGTAGGTTAACGCCGAATAGTTTTTCGAAGCTTTCGAGTGCACTACTGCTCTAGTGTATAGACGGACAACTCGAAAGGACTTTCACCTTCCACTATCAATCGCCTGCTTACTTACACGCTTTGAACATTATATAAAGAAGATGAATCGAATCGCAAAATAATTAAAATTTTTCATGTAGTTTTTGTAATGTGGTTGTAGACAGGACACAGGATAGGGTAATTTTTTATAAGCGCAGATGGTCTGTGCAAAAAAAAAATATGGATCCCACACTCGTTTCGGAATGGTCCGTGGTAATTTTTAATTTCCGCTTGCGGATTCGCGGTCCGTCATTCAAAGCTCTTTTTTGGACAAGAATGGCAGTCGTGAATTAAAGCAATGAAAGAGGAATTTAAAAATTTTCTTATAGTTGTGGTTTTTGTTGTTGTTATTGCAGCGATAAGGTTGATCCCCGAAGGCTTTGGGGACTGTTATCGATGTGATGGTCCTTTGCCGAACACAGATCCGGTACTCTCCCGTAACATAGCACCATTAAGGTGCTAGTCCGGCCATCGCAGGAACGATTTATGTGGCCACATTAAACCCTCAGGCCATCCCTCCCTCCCCACCCCCATGTTCCATGAGGAGTTGTAATAATTTCGTGTAGTGATTTTACATGAAAACGATTGTGTACAAAGGGATTTTTCTATTGGTGGACAGGCTGGGGTGATTTTTTGTAAGCGCAGAAACTTGTTCTGCGCAAAAAAATTGTTAATCCCACCCCCGGTACGTGGCTGTCCGGTGTCGTTTTCAAAATCCGTTTTTTAGATGGTCCTTTGCCGGATACAGATCCAGAACGCTCCGGTAACACAACATCATTAAAGCGCTAGCCCGACCATCTCGGAAACGATTTATGTGGCCACATTAAACCTTCAGGTCATCCCTCCAGTTCCATGAGGAGCTTGGGGTCGCCAGAGCCTCGTCTGTTAGTGAAACAGGACTCGCCGCGGATAGGTGAGGTTGACAATTGGGTTTGGAGAAGCTATATATTGCGCTGGCAACCTGAAGGGTTGCGCTGCACAGTCCTCACGTCTTTTGAACCACCTCCCGATATTTTCGACGTGTACTAGCAGTTGTGAACTAAAGTACAGAAAACTCCATAGCACCACCACCGCGCTAAATGCCATCAGCACCCAGATAAATTGCGGTTTAAATCAAATCCCCCACCATAGAACAGTACTCGTAGCGCTAGACCTATCAAAAGCTTTTGATATGGTCAACCATGGCACGTTACTGCAAGACCTGGAAGGGTCTTCCTGCTATCTTCCGGCTATCTTCCTGATCTCTCCAGTTTTTTCGCCTCGCGAAACCTGGCATTGTCACCGACTAAATCTTCCGCGACCTTATTTACAACATGCACGCCCCAAATGTCGACCATATTGAACATCCACGTCGATGGCACTACGCTACCGACTGTCCTACACCCCAAAATCTTGGGTGTGACGTTTGATCAGGATCTACATTTTGGCGCGCACGCAACCGCAATTGTTGCAAGAATTCAGAGCCGTAATAAAATCCTCAAATCCCTTGCTGGCAGTACCTGGGGAAAAGATAAAGAAACGCTCTTGACCACATACAAGCAATTAGCCAGCCGATTACGTGCTACGCGTCACCCATATGGTCGCCAAGCCTAAAAACCACCCACTGGAAGAAACTACAGGCCTGCCAAAATACTGCTCTCAGAATCGCCACGGGCTGTCTTCTTATGTCCCCAGAACACCATCTGCATAATGAGGCGAGAATACTCCCCATCAGGGAGAGAAATGAGATGCTGACCAAACAGTTTCTGTTGAATACCCAGAAACCTGGGCATCCCAACAGACATCTGATTGACGAACCAGCACCGCCTAGGGGCCTAAGGAGTCATCTCCGTAAGCATTTTGAGGAAATACGGCACCTGAGAACCCAGCCGTATGAAGCGGAAAAACACAAGCAGGTCCTTGGTGAACTCCATAGACAGGCGTCGGACCTTTATGTCGGGAATTGCCCGGTGAATCCAGTACTTGAAGAAAAATATCCAGAACTCGCAGAAGAGGAACGCATACTCCCCAGGGAAACGCGTGTCACTCTTGCTCAACTTCGTTCTGGATACTGTAACAGGTTAAACTCTTACCTATCCAGAATCAACCCCGACATACAAAATGTTTGCCCTGCTTGCAATGTGTCCCCACATGACACCAACCATCTCTTTAATTGTAATGTGGAACCAACGCCTCTAACACCCCTTTCCTTATGGTCCACCCCTGTTGAAACGGCAAGTTTCCTTGGACTCCCGTTAGAGGATATTGATGACAATTTGTGATCGGTCGCGGCTATTAGGTGGGGCGAGCATTGCTACAACAACAACAACAACAACCTGGAAGGGTCTACCCTTCCCCTATGTCTTAAAAGGTGAACCGCAAATTATCTGGGTGGTCGGCAGGCATCGGTGCAATTTAGAAATGAAACATCAAAACCAAGAATTAAACAGAGGGTGCCACAGGGTGGTGTCCTATCCCAATGTTTAATTTCTATATATTTAAGCTACCTTCGCCACCAGAAGAGTTACCATCGTTTCCTACGCCGATGACTGCACAATAATGGCCACAGGCCCAGGCCCAAAGATCGATGAGCTTTGCAACAGAATAAACGGCTACCTCCCTGATCTCACCAGTTTTTTCGGCTCGCGAAACCTGGCATTATCACCGACTAAATCCTCCGCGACCTTATTTACAACATGGACGTCCCAAATGTCGACCATTTTGAACATCCACGTCGATGGCACTGTGCTACCGACTGTCCTACACCCCAAAATCTTGGGTGTGACCTTGGATCACGATCTACATTTTAGTGAGCACGCAGCCGCAATTGTACCGAAAATCCAGAGCCGTAATAAAATCCTAAAATCCCTTGCTGGCAGTACTTCGGGAAAGGCAAAGCAACGCTCATTACGACTTACAAAGCAATTGGCCAGCCGATTGCATGCTACGCGTCCCCTATATGGTCGCCAAGCCTAAAAATCACCCACTGGAAGAAACTACAGGCCTGCCAAAATACTGCTCTCAGAATCGCCACGGGCTGTCTTCTTATGTCCCCAGAACACCATCTGCATAATGAGGCGAGAATA
Source organism: Eurosta solidaginis (assembly GCF_040869045.1). NCBI lineage: Eukaryota > Metazoa > Arthropoda > Insecta > Diptera > Tephritidae > Eurosta > Eurosta solidaginis. Next base: position 217,523,809 of record NC_090322.1, on the reverse strand, counting down.
CTCCCCATCAGGGAGAGAAATGAGATGCTGACCAAACAGTTCCTGTTGAATACCCAGAAACCTGGGCATCCCAACAGACATCTGATTGATGAACCAGCACCGCCTAGGGGCTTAAGGAGTCATCTCCGTAAACATTTTGAGGAAATAACAGGCGTCGGACCTTTATGCCGGGAATTGCCCGGTGAATCCAGTACTTAACGAAAATTATCCAAAACTCGCGGAAGAGGAACGCATACTCCCCAGGGAAACGCGTGTCACTCTTTCTCAACTTCGATCTGGATACTGTAACAGGTTAAACTCTTACCTATCCAGAATCAACCCCGACATACAAAATAGATGCCCCGCTTGCAATGTGTCCCCACATAACACAAACCATCTCTTCAATTGTAATGTGGAACCAACGCCTCTAACACCCCTTTCCCTATGGTCCACCCCTGTTGAAACGGCAAGTTTCCTTGGACTCCCGTCAGAGGATATTGATGACAATTTGTGATCGGTCGCGGCTATTAGGTGGGGCGAGCATTGATACACCAACAACAAGCAGGTCCTTGGTGAACTCCACAAACAGGCGCCGTCCACGCCAGGAATTGCCCGGTGAATCCAGTACTCAAAAAACAGTACCCAAATTTGCGGAAGAGGAACGCACACTCCCCAGGGAAACGCGAGTCACTCTGGCTCAACTTCGCTCTAGATACTGTAACAGGTTAAACGCTTCCATATCCAGAATCAACCCAGACATACAAAATGTATGCCCCGCTTGTAACGTGTCCCCACATGACACAAACCATCTCTTTAATTGTAATGTGGAACCAACGCCTGTAACACCCCTTTAATTATGGTCCACCCCTGTTGAAACTGCAAGTTTCCTTGGATTCCCGTTAGAGGACATTGATGACAATTTGTGATTGGTCGCAGCTATTAGGTGGGGGTAATCATTTATACAACAACAACACCAACAACAACAACAACAACAACAACAACAACAATTAAAGTACAGAATCAACTCGATGGTGGACAATCATAAATTCCTACTAAAAATTTGCTTTGGTTCACAACCGCATCAATGTCATACTCCCGGTATTTTTAATACATAATTTAGCTGCAATTGTGGTTTCTAGCTACCTGTAAGACATTTGAAATCTCAGGATAATCAACAAATGCTGCTTTGATTGGCGAAACAGAAAGTACTTGATAATTGTTACTCTAAAAAAGAAAACAAATTATATTAAAGTTTAAGATTTAAACTGGGTTTTGTTTCATACCTCTGACATTTCTGATTGGATTCCATAGAGATCGCAATCTATTGTTACAGTTTTTGAGGGTAACAAGGCTCTTTTCAGCTCTTCATCAGACTTTCGCGCTTCCGTCCTAAAAATGTATGCCTGCTGCAAATTCTGAGTACAATTAATGCACAAAATTTTTGGGAGCTCATCTTTGTTTGTTGCTTTCAGCTGCGTACACTCGTTGAAGTAATCATACAAGGTTTTCCCGTCATTTGGTACAACATAACTCATATCTGTTGAGTCTTGATAATTGCTGCTCCGACATGCACGGCACTGCATTACGAAAATTTACTTTTTTTTCCTATTCCACCAAAATCGTTTGGTCTCTATTTAATTACATCTACTGGTAAAGCAGTGACATGTAAACAGCCATAAAACATATAAAGATGGGCATGAATTTCACTACGATTGATTTAGACACTACAGATCGATATTTCTTACTCGATAGATTTGTTAACGGTAGCGTGATTGATTTGTTAAGGGCTAATTAATGGCGAGTTAAAGGTAAATTAATGGTCTTATAACCATAAAGCCATAACCAAATAAAACAGCTGATCGAACCTACCTTAGGGAAATGAATGTAATTGATTAATGGTGCCATACCATAACGCTAACGCCATAACCATACCATAGCCAACCAATTGGTTTTTGGTTTCTCGCCATATCCATAACCTAAAAATATTTGAGTGGGTGAATTTAATAACTTTTTGTAGATTTTATTTATTGTTTTGGATTCGTTATGACTAAGAGACTTATTTTTTGTGGAATATGCTTTTATTTTTTTGCGTTTTCGTCATTTTTAAGAAATTTTCACGACTTTTAGGTTAAGGCACCATTAATCGATCACATTGGAGATGGTTATGGATATGGGTATGGTTACGACTATGGCGTTAAAGTTAAGGAAGTTTAATTCACACTTTATCCAGAACCATATTAAACAGCAGATCGAACCAACCTTATGGAAATGAATGTAATCGATTAATAGTGCCATACCATAACGCTAACGCGATAGCCAACCAATCGCCATATGCATAACCTAAAAATATTTGAGTTGGAGAATTTACTAACTTTTTGTAGATTTTATTTATTGTTCTGGATACGTTTTGACTAAGAGACTTATTTTTTGTGGTATATGTTTGTAATTTTTTTCGTGTTCTTAATTTTTATGAAATTTTCACGACTATCAGGTTAAGGCACCAGTAACTGATGCCATTTTAATATGGATAAATAAAAATATGGTTGTGACTATGGCGTTAGATTACGTCATCTTTAGCTCGGGCTTTAAAGCGGATTCACATAAACGCTTTGGTCGCTGCAAAGCGCAGAATGCGGCAAGTAGTTTCATTAGCTGTTTTTTTTTTACATTATCTACGTTTACGCTTAAACTTTATATGGACTGATATGCGTCAAACTTTAAATACACCTCTGAAATTGCTGCGCATAAAATTTGTACTACTAAATTTCAATACGCATTATACTCAGATGTAACTGAAATATGTGTCTATGTTTCACCTCTACACTAATTCTATGTATCAACTCTACAAATGGTGTGTGTCTACCATTCATCGCAACCAACGCAGCCATATCTTATACACTATGGCCACTAGAGTATGTGTCTGCGTTTTTCGGTACAACATGTTCTGTAGCTTGTTGCCACTGGATGGGTCTCCTAAGCAACGGAAACGTATACGCGTGTAAAAAAAGCACGGTTATTATAATCATAAGATGCGGTCAAAGCGAAGGAATTCGGCCAAAGCGCTTGTCTAAATCTGCGATTCTTTGCTACCGTGCTGTTAAACAAAAGTGTTCATATACTTCATGCTGCATTAACATTGACTGTTTTACCCAGTGCTTAATCCTTTTCGTCTTGTAGCGATAAGGAGACTCCGACGTTTTGGCTTGATTTCATTTTAAAGCACTGAACTGAAATAAATGTGTTTGATAAACACATAGACGTTATGTATGTATTTTAGAGTCGAAATCCAATTCTAAAACTCTCTGGATAATACCGAAAGAATCCAGAGTTCAGCACGTTAAAACTAATTCAGGACTTAATGAGGCGGCGTGTGTACACTATGTTATGTTTCCTAAACACCATGCCGCCCACAAATCACCTACCCATCACGAGTTCAAAATTGCTTCGTTCTGCGCATCTACGTATAAGTTGACTCTTGAGCGAATGAAAAAAAACAGACCGAGAAAAAAGAGCTAAAGGAAAATGAGCAATACATACGTCATAAAAAACAGCTGATCTAATGTTTACATGCGCAATGCACAAACTTCTTGTGTGATTTGTGCATGCCGTCTACAATTCCGCAGACTGTTTTAAGCTGGAGACATTGGTGCTTTATCGGTAACCGTATCGGTAACCTTATAACAGCTGATTCGACCAACCTTATGAGAATCAATGCAATCGATTATTGGTGCCGCTAAGGTCGTAACCGTATCGTAGCCAACCAATTGGGTTTTGGTTTACCGTCGTACCGATAAACAGCTGATTACGTTAGGGATACGGATACAGCGATACGACAAACGGCACCAATGACTCCAGCTTAAAGCCAAACCAAATTGGTTGGCTACGATATAATAATAATAATAATACCCAACGGATTAAACCCTCCAAAGCCCGCCCGACCGGCGCGAGGGGCGCATCCGCATGACGCACGGATTTGTTATTGCCGAGTTGTTGATAGGCGGAGGTTTGTTAAGCGTCGAGATCTAAAACTGCTCAGCTACAGAATAAAAATCATCAGCTGAGTACTATACATAACAGTTAGAAATTACATAGAAATAATACATATATATACTACATTGTTAAATAAGTGAACATTTTTAATTTATTAGATTTTTTTTTTTTTTTTTGTAAAGAGTTAAGATAGGATAAGACAGTTTTCTTTATGGTAAAAAGTGAATCCGTTATATCAAATGAATTGGAATGAGTGTTAAAATCATGACACAAACACCGAAAAGATTCATTTAATTCGAAATTAGTTCTACACTGACTCAAAAGAAGAGGTTTGTAATGTCTTGACACCTGTGATGGGACGTTGAAATTTACTTCGTTCAAAAGAATTGGACTAGAAATCAGTCCATTCAGGAGTTTAGCCATAAATATAACGCCTAGCATTTCTCTACGACTTGCAAGAGTTGGAAGATTGATAAGCTTTAACCGACTAGTATAAGGTGGAAGATTATACGCAGAGTCCCACTGAAAATTCCTTAAAGAGAAAAGTAGAAATTGCTTTTGTATTGATTCAAGTCTATCTGCATGAACTCGATATTGTGGATTCCAGACTATTGATCCGTATTCTAGTATCGGTCTAACTAAGGTGATGAAAAGGGCTTTAGTTACATAAGGGTCACTAAATTCTTTGGACCACCGTTTCACGTATGAAAGAACACCTCTAGCCTTATTGACAGTAGCATTAATATGAAGGTTGAAACTAAGTTTAGCATCTATCGTGACTCCCAAGTCCTCAAAATAGTTTACTGATAGAAGACAAAAATTATTAATTACGTAAGAGGCTGCTGGCAAAGATCTTCGAGATAGGCACATGAATTTGCATTTATTGAGGTTCAGCGGCATTGAATTTACGTTGCACCAAGTAACTAGGCAGTTTAAATACCCTTGAAGCAAGGGACGTTCTTCGATAGACGCATAAGACCTAAAAAGTTTTACATCATCAGCATACATTAAGATTTTGGAATATTTTATAGTGGTACATCATTAATAAATAGCAAGAACAGAATTGGACCAAGGTGGCTGCCTTGTGGGACGCCAGAGGGAACATCGATGACATTTGAAAAAGTATTTTTAAAAATAACTTTTTGCGTTCGACCGCAAAGATACGACGAGATCCACTGGGTGAGACCAGGTTGGAAGCCTTACGACCTTAGCGGCACCAATAATCGATTGCATTGATTCTCATAAGGTTGGTCGAATCAGCTGTTATAAGGTTACCGATACGGTTACCGGTAAAGCACCAATGTCTCCAGCCTTAATCAGGTACCGAGACTCATATTTCGTAGACTTCTGTAAAAAACCTTGTTCGCACATGTTTTCAGTGATTTTTGATGTTACATTCAAATGTCAATACCAAAATCGGTTTCTACTTAAGAAGTTTTAAGGCATTAAAACACAGTTTTAAGTTGAAGATGGAATGTATAATTTTCTGGGGAGATTATCTGATTCAAATGCTGCTATAGACAATAGCCGTGTTTTTTTACACGCGTATACGCGTATACGTTTCGTTTGCGCGGGAAAAAAACGCCTATCCTCGCTTAGATAATGCTTAGAATACCCATCTAGCGGTTGTGGTTAAACAACTAGCTACAGCAACTGGGTGTACCGAAAAGCGGAGAAACAACCCTCTGTTGTATTTCTGTGTATAACATATAGCTGAATCAGTTGTGATAAATAATGGAGGCGCATACAATGCATAGAATTAGTGCAGAGGGTGAAACATAGACACATATTTCAGTTACATCAGAGCATAATGCGTATTGAAATTTAGTTGTACTAATTTTATGCGTAGCAATTTCAGAGGTGTATTTAAAGTTTGTCGCTTAGCAGTCCATATAAAGTTTAAGCGTAAACGTATATAGATGAGAAAAAAAAAACACAGCTAATATATTGTAACATCACTTTTCAATCGAGAGAAGTTACATAATGCACATCCACCCGAACGCTTCCCAAGGCAGTCGGTTCTATGTACCGGAGCGACTCGGGATTTTTCCCGACCAAGGACTGTCATTTCAGTGTGACCCCATTTAATTTGTTTCGTCCGTCCCACAAATTGTCATCCTCCCAGCAGCTCCTTGCAGCAGGACTGCTACATATTCTCTTACTCCGGGAAGGTATCGAACCCAATCCGGGTCCGTCTCCTGACCCCGGTCATGAGAAATGGTTTTGCTGCATTTGCCAGAAAAGAATCTTTTTAGGACGGTCATACTCTGTTCAGTGTGTCTCATGCAAGGGATGGTTGCATCGGACAGGTTGTTCTGGGCTTGATCCCAAAACCCGACGTCCACGTAACTTTTATAAATCTTTTGTGGCTCCTTGCTGCTCACGCCCAAGGGCGTCCCGTAGTCTACGCCTAAGCGTATCCCCACTACCTTCCAGCAGCTTCGCTGCTCAGCAAGCCACAACAAGTACCCGCTGCTGCTCGCGCCCCACGGCGCCAACAACTCAAACAGCTGATACTACTCATGACTACTACCTTCGTAGTAGAGCTGGTAGCAATGCTGAGCATCAGCCCCTGCCCCCGTCTTCTTCTCCCCCCCCCCCCCCCCCTCTTTTCTGGCAGCAATCGTGCAGGTCAGGGAAACAGACTCTTAGTCCCTGCCTCCGTTTGCACCGTCTGCCAGCACAGAATATATAGGTTTGCGACATCCGCTCAATGCAGCTCCTGCCTTGGGTGGTGCCACTTTCCTAGATGTTCTGGTCTCCGCGACGGCAACCCCCCGACGGGTTTCATCGCGCCATGTTGCCAGGTCGCAAACCCAAATCATCCGGGTACCCCAATGCTTGCCCAAGGGCGCCCAGTCCCAAGGCCACAACAGCAATTGCGTCCTGGCCTTCCACAACCTAGGCGTAGTCACCCCTCACTTACCCCTAGAGTGGCGGCGTCACCCCTCATGCACTTCAGAATTCTGCAGTTCAACTGTAATGGACTAACTGGGAAGATTACGGAGATAGTCGATTTCATGAAGCGGCACAACATCCGCATTGCTGCGCTTCAAGAGACTAAACTCACAGCAAGATCTGCATTGCAGACCTGCTCTGGTTATAATGTCCACAGGAAAGACCGCGAGAGCGGAAATGGAGGCGGCCTCGCGTTTATTATACACCACTCTGTGCAATATCATATATTTGATCCTGGCATCGACCGCAGTGACAATGTCTTAGAACGTCAAGGCCTATCTGTCCGGTCAGGCGATGCAAATCTAGAAATCATCAACATCTACATCCCTCCTGTCACCTGTTGCCCCAGTGGATACCGCCCTAATATCGAGGCCTTACTCACTGGCAACAATCGCATTATCTTAGGTGATTTTAATGCCCATCACGACCTATGGCATTCAAACTTGCGGGCGGACAGTAGGGGTGAGATGTTGGCGGATCAAATAGACGAAACGACGTTCTGCACAATAAACGGAGACGCCCCCACACGTATGGTAGGAAGCTGTCATAGCTCGCCAGATATCTCAATCGTGAGCGCAGAACTCGTAAACTGCGTCAACTGGCAGCCGATGGTAACATTGGCATCCGACCACCTGCCCATACTTATTTCGTTCGAGCGTACTGCCGACTTCATCGTCACCGAAAAACGCACTTTCATAAACTTCAAAAAAGGAAAGTGGGAAGAATATAAATCTGCAACAGACAGCAGCTTTGCTGCCCTCCCTATCCCGACTGATGCCCGCCAAGGGGAGCGTGCCTTCCGTAAGGTCATTGAATCCGCCTCGGCACATTTCATTCCCGCCGGGAGAATTCCCGAAATCCGGCCCCACTTCCCGGCGGAGGCCGCGAGCTTAGCGAGGGAACGCGACCTTATAAGACAGCTTGATCCAGGCGACCCCCAAATAAGGGATATAAACCAACGCATCAGATTGCTTGTGGACGAACACAAGCGGGCGAAATGGGAAGAGCACCTAAGAGGTTGTAACCTCTCTACCGGTGTAGGTAAACTTTGGTCCACCGTAAAGTCCCTATCGAATCCGACTAAGCACAAAGACAAAGTTTCCATCGCCTTTGGCGATAAGGTGCTGTCGGATGCGAAAAAATGCGCGAGCGCTTTCTGCCGACAATATATAATGCATCCTACGGTCGACAAAGATAGACGGAGAGCCAATAGACACGCACATAAACACAAACTCAGCGCGTCACCAATTACCATCACCGCTAGAGAGGTTGAGGACGCCATTGGTCGCGCTAAACCATCCAAAGCAGTGGGCCCAGACGGCATAGCCATGCCGATGCTTAAAAACCTAGGGAAAGAGGGTTTCAAATACTTAGCGCATGTCTTCAACCTGTCTCTTTCCACCTTTGTCATACCCGAGAAATGGAAAATGGCCAAGGTGGTCCCGCTACTAAAGCCTGGGAAACCAGCTAACGTAGGTGAGTCATATCGTCCGATATCTCTCCTATCGCCAGTGGCAAAGACGCTTGAAGCCATTTTGCTCCCTTATTTCCAAGCACATTTGCAGCTAGCCCCTCATCAGCATGGCTTCAGAAAACTCCATAGCACTACCTCCGCGCTAAATGTCATTAGCACCCAGATAAATTGCGGTTTGAATCAATATCCCCACCATAGAACAGTTCTCGTAGCGTTAGACCTATCAAAAGCTTTTGATACGGTCAACCATGGCTCGTTACTGCAAGACCTGGAAGGGTCCACCCTTCCCCCATGTCTTAAAAGGTGGACCGCAAATTATCTGGGTGGTCGGCAGGCATCGGTGCAATTCAGAAACGAAACATCAAAACAAAGGAGAATTAAACAAGGGGTGCCACAGGGTGGTGTCCTATCCCCGCTTTTGTTTAATTTCTACATATCTAAGCTACCTTCACCACCGGAAGGAGTCACAATTGTTTCCTACGCCGATGACTGCACAATAATGGCCACAGGCCCAGGCCCAAAGATCGATGAGCTATGCAATAAAATAAACGGCTATCTCCCTGATCTCTCCAGTTTTTTCGCCTCGCGAAACCTGGCATTGTCACCGACTAAATCTTCCGCGACCTTATTTACAACATGGACGCCCCAAATGTCGACCAAAATACATCTGCCAACTCTGGCTAAGCAAGTCGAAAGTTTCTTTGCTCGTCCTTTTGAAAATTTAATTAATTGGTTTAAAGTGTCAAACATTTGTGAGAATTGCTAAATACATGGTTATATCCTTTCTATTGATTGAAAGTTAATGGACGTTTTTTTGCTCTCTGGCGTATTTCTTGTAAAAGTGGATAGTTGTGAATCTAAAATTAAATTGCAGTGCAACAACAATAACTAATGCACTTATAAATTTAATTGCATGCAACAACAATTAGTGCATAGAACAAGTAAATACACTTTGCGCCATTACTAACTAACCTGACACTTGCCAAGCGGTCAACTGCGCCACCTGTGTGTGAAGACATCTGACCATCAGTTTATATAAAGGTGACCAGACGTTCATTATTGAATCTACTTGCTCGCTTTGTTTTCGTTTTTGTTTTGGTATTTTGTTCTCGAGTTTTTGATCTCAACTTAATTATGGATGACTTTTGCGGAAAATGTGATAAGGGTTTTGGTCGTACTGACAATACATGTGTGCCGTGTAATGGCTTTTGTAAAAAGCGCTTCCATCGCGCGTGCTGTGAGGGCGCCATCACTGAATATGACGTTAGACTAATAAAATCAAATTATCATATACGCTACATGTGTGCGGAGTGTGTAAATGCGCCTATTAAAGTTTCGAAGGCATTTGACTCCGTCCTAGCCTCTCAAAAACTGGGGCTAGAAGCCATAATGACTGCTTTTGAAGTAAAATTCAGGGATTTGTCTACCCAAATAGATGGCATAAAAAACTTAATTTGTTGTAACCAAGCTGTTAACATGGAGGATGAAAAAAGCAGCAACAAAGACAAAGCGAAGGAAAAAGCAAGTTCAAATAAGCGCAGTGCTAAAAATAAGAATAAAAACAATAAGAACAATCGTGATAGCATTGGTGTGTTGGCTGCCGAAATCGGTGCGCTCAAAGCTGCAGTGAGTTCGTGTACTTTGCCCCCAAAACACAACAACGATGCTTTGGTTACATATGCAATGGATCTATGCACTTTCTCGCCGGTGCCTTCTGGCTCGCATTCGCAGTGTACGGGTCCCCCTCTAAACACTCCTCTAGAAGGTTCACAGCTACATATAGCTGATAATGCATCGGCTATGCTCACACCTACACCCCTCTCTGTGCCTATCCCACCTTCGTTTTCGTCAATTGTTTTGTCACCGTCCGCTGTCTGCAGTGACGCCAGGCTGTCTACTGTTGAAAATTCTGGCGCCGCTAATTCAAACAATTTCACCGCCGCCGATAAAGTACATACTGTCGTCCCACAGACTAATAATGATGCCGTCGACACCTCAAGTACCTCTTATGCTGTAAATACCAATGTTAAGCCTTCGACTGCTAATAACATTTCTGTTAACCTTAATGCTAAAGACGTTACCAATAAAACTGCAAAAACTGCACATGCCCACGCTGCTGCTGAACACATAGCCGCTGATAAGGTAAACCAGGGATGCACCTTAACGTTAAGCTTATCGTTTATCAAAAAATTTCCACCGTTTCCGTTGAAGCACTTCGAAATATTATCGATAAAGAAATTATCAAGATAAATTGCATCTCGTTTTTAACCGAAACGAAAAGCTTTCGTTCACGTTAAAAACTTTAACAAAAACGTGATACTCTATGTTTGCATTGTGCTGGCAATGCTATAGCCATGGTGAAGCCGTAAGGTGGTAACAGCGAGCGGACATACACACACAAACTCCATGTAATTTTTTTGTGTAATTCGGTGGTGGTAATGTCAAAAATACTCTGAGAAATGTTCGTACTGTCAAAATTCATGAAAAAATTTGCAATCAGCTTGGCTAATGCTTTCACCTTTAATGACTTCGCCATCAATCAGCTTTGCCAGCATAGTTTGAAATTAATAATCAACATAAACGATTTGATTTCGTTTTGATATGGCAGAAAACGAAACAAAATCATTTCGTTAATTTGACGCTCTTAACGTTAATAAACGAAACGAAATGACTTTGTTTCGTTTATTAACGTTAATTATCGTAACGAAATGATATCGGTTCGTTGGTTAAGCATGCCTGAGGTAAACACGAATGCTAAACCTACACCCTTGGCTCAAGTTCAAATTACTGCTGTTAATGATATAACAACCATTAATAATGACAATGCTGCTTCCAGCTCCACCTACACTGGTGGTGATTCTACCTCCGCCGCTGTGCGTTTGCCAAATGTTGACAATGCGCAACCGAGGCAGGTGACTGCCGTGCCACCTCGCAGGACAATTTTTGTATCTCGTCTTCATTCTTCGCTTATGGAAAATGATATTATTAAGTATATAGAAGATAAGCTAGACCTTTCACAACCTATTAAAATAGGCGTTTATAAATTTAATTTTAGATATGATAGGGATATTTCATCATTTAAAATATCAGTGCCAGACGCTTATTTTGATAGAGTTCTTGAACATACATTCTGGCCGGAACATTCAGTTGTGCATTTGTTTACAAAAAAACCTAACGCCGCAGGAGCTTCAAAAAACTCAAAAATCCCTGCGGAAACAGTGAAAAAATAACCATCACGTACCAAAATGTTCGTGGCCTAAGATCGAAATTAAGTACCTTTTATCTGAATAGTTTTATTTTTACTTCTCAAGTTATAGCTTTTACTGAAACCTGGTTAAAAGCTGACAATTTTAACTCTGAACTCTTTTCACGTAAATATGTAGTTTATCGGCGTGATCGTGAATCTAGAGCAGGTGGTGTCCTTATTGCTGTTGACTCGACGCTTCCATCTGAGTTGCTGCTATTGGACACCACAAATGACATTGAATTTATAGCAGTAAAGCTTGCCTTGCACAATTTTAGTTTGTTTATCTGCTGCTCGTATATACCGCCACGATCGGATATACACGTTTATACATGTCATAGCACTGTTATTTGCAGTTTGTACTCGCAATTGCGAGACAAAGACCGACTAGTAGTTCTTGGTGATTTCAATTTATCATCAGTAAATTGGATCAATACCATCGACTCAAATTTCATGACTCCCACTACTCAGCACGAGTTTTTAAACAGCCTGCTAGATACATCTCTTCTCCAAATTAATAATGTTTTAAATTCCAAAAGGAAAATCTTAGACTTAGTTTTTACAGATGACTCTGCGGGTATTACTCTAACCCGAACTCCCCCATTATCCCTTCCTGAAGACCCTCTTCATCCTACGCTTGAGATAGTACTGGATGTTGTTCAACCTGTGATGCTCGATGTTTCTAAGCCCAATTCCCGACCCCGGTCGAGATGTTTTTCAAAGACGAATTTTAGTGAGCTCAATAATTTGATCTCTGCCCATGACTGGTCGAGTCTTTATGCGTGTACAGACGTTGAAACAGCGACTTCCTTGTTTTATAGTTCTCTTGATGCTTTGTTTGAAAGCTGTGTCCCCCTTCGTTATTCCAGTACCACCACGGGTAAACCACCTTGGTTCTCAAAGCAACTATTAAGACTTGATAATATTAAATCTAGACTCTATAAGCGTTTCAAAAGATCTGGTAAAGCTATTGATTTATCTAAATATTTAGTGGCGCGCTCCAATTTTCATCGTCTTAACCAGCAGTGTTATAAAGGTTACTTATCATGTTGCAAATTCCAATTTACTAATAATCCGAAACGTTTCTACAGATTTGTTAATTCCAAAAGGAAAATTTCTGGTTTCCCATCTACTTTTATTTATGGGTGCAAAAACGCAAATTCTGATCACGAAATCGCTGATTTATTTGCTGAATTCTTTAAATCAACCTATTCATCCCAATGTGTCCAGTCTAATCTTTACCCATATTGCTTGGAAAGTTCTAATAATATTTTAAACCCATTTATTGATAAAGATACTGTTCTTAATAAACTTCTTGCATTGAAACCGATATCTTCGCCGGGTCCGGATGGTGTTCCTAGTTGTGTACTTAAGTACTGTGCTGTCAGCTTATCAGAGCCTATCTTTAAATTATTTAAACTGTCTCTGGAATCCGCATCATTCCCATCTATTTGGAAACAATCGTTTATTATACCTTTGCATAAAAAAGGTAGTAGGTCTAATATTGAGAACTACAGAGGCATAGCTAAGCTCTCAGCTATCCCTAAAACTTTTGAGCAGATAATTACATACCAGCTTCAATACTTGTGTAGCTCTTTAATATCACCTTGTCAACATGGTTTTGTTCATCGGAGATCAACTACTACCAACTTGCTTGAATTTACGTCTTTTGTTATGAATGGTTTTTTAGTTTGCAAACAAACAGATGTAATTTACACCGACTTTAGTAAAGCATTTGACTCTGTTAATCACGAGCTCTTAGTTACCAAACTTGATCTTCTGGGTTTTCCAGCGCCTTTATTAAGTTGGATTTCAAGTTATCTTGAAAATAGGACTCAGCGAGTTTTCTTTAACAACAATCTTTCAAAGTCGTTTGATGTAACTTCTGGCGTGCCCCAGGGTAGCCATTTGGGTCCATTACTCTTTAACCTGTTCATTAACGACTTACCAAAGGTTATATTACATTCTAGAGTTTTTATGTATGCAGATGATGTAAAACTTTGTTACACATATCTGCCTTCGAACTTGTTCTGTTTTAATCAGCTTCAGGGCGATCTGGACTCATTTCAAAGCTGGTGTACTGCAAATTTACTTTTTTTGAATTACTCTAAATGTAAGCAAATGACTTTTCACCGTGTGAAGCCGGTCCTATCATCTTATACACTTAACGGCGACCCCTTGGAGCGGATATCTATTGTTACTGATCTAGGAGTTATTTTTGATCCGAAATTAAGTTTTACCACACATATTTCAACCGCTATAAACAAAGCAACTGGTGTATTAGGTTTTATCAAACGTTGGGCTAAAGAGTTTGATGACCCTTATTTCACAAAGATCCTTTATACCTCGCTGGTACGTCCTATTCTCGAGTACTGTTCATGTGTCTGGTCTCCGATCTATCAAATCCATGTTGATCGGATTGAGTCGGTCCAGAGACGGTTTTTAATTTTTGCATTACGAGGTCTCAACTGGGAATCAAGTACTCATCTTCCACCATACAGGAATAGACTTCTTCTAATTAATTTGCCATCTCTAGAGAATCGTAGAGTATTACTTGGCGTTATGTTCATTCACAAGCTCATCATTGGTGTGATTGACTCCCCTGACCTAATCAGTCAACTAAATTTTGCGGTTCCTGCTAGGGCGTCCAGGCATTTTGTGCCTTTTCATTTACCTCTATGCCGGCAAAATTTTGCTAGAAACAGTCCCCTGCGCCATTGGTGCTCGCGGTACAATGATTTGTATAACTGCATTGGCTTTGAATGTTCGTTTGCTGCTTTACATACTGCTATACTCTTATGTTTAGCCTGATATTTTAATTTTATTTTTTCTTATACAATGCGATGTCAAATGTTTATAACATACAAATTTTCTATGTACCTTTTTTGAATTTTTTAATTTTAAGAGTGGCTCTGTATTTTACATATATATCTGTCTATTACAATAATTAGTCGACCACTTTGTGTTTGCGTCGACTTTAAATAAATAAATAAATAAATAAAAAATAAATATTGAACATCCACGTCGATGGCACTACGCTACCGACTGTCCTACACCCCAAAATCTTGGGTGTGACGTTTGATCAGGATCTACATTTTGGTGCGCACGCAACCGCAATTGTTCCAAGAATTCAGAGCCGTAATAAAATCCTCAAATCCCTTGCTGACAGTACCTGGGGAAAAGATAAAGAAACGCTCTTGACCACATACAAAGCAATTAGCCAGCCGATTACGTGCTACACGTCACCCATATGGTCGCCAAGCCTAAAAACCACCCACTGGAAGAAACTACAGGCCTGCCAAAATACTGCTCTCAGAATCGCCACGGGCTGTCTTATTATGTCCCCAGAACACCATCTGCATAATGAGGCGAGAATACTCCCCATCAGGGAGAGAAATGAGATGCTGACTAAACAGTTTCTGTTGAATACCCAGAAACCTGGGCATCCCAACAGACATCTGATTGACGAACCAGCACCGCCTATGGGCCTAAGGAGTCATCTCCGTAAGCATTTTGAGGAAATACGGCACCTGAGAACCCAGCCGTATGAAGCGGAAAAACACAAGCAGGTCCTTGGTGAACTCCATAGACAGGCGTCGGACCTTTATGTCGGGAATTGCCCGGTGAATCCAGTACTTGAAGAAAAATATCCAGAACTCGCAGAAGAGGAACGCATACTCCCCAGGGAAACGCGTGTCACTCTTGCTCAACTTCGTTCTGGATACTGTAACAGGTTAAACTCTTACCTATCCAGAATCAACCCCGACATACAAAATGTATGCCCTGCTTGCAATGTGTCCCCACATGACACCAACCATCTCTTTAATTGTAATGTGGAACCAACGCCTCTAACACCCCTTTCCTTATGGTCCACCCCTGTTGAAACGGCAAGTTTCCTTGGACTCCCGTTAGAGGATATTGATGACAATTTGTGATCGGTCGCGCCTATTGGGTGGGGCGAGCATTGCTACAACAACAACAACAACAACAACCCGAACGAAGGGACCAGCTTGGAAAAAGTAATGCAATTTGAAAAAAAAAAATTATAACATTAGTTTAATACCGATTGATGTTTTATTTTAAAAAATGTCGTACAAATTTATACATATGTTTTATGAAGTTTCAGTCAAGCAATACAGTACGAATGGGAAAATCTTACCACAAAAACTTTATTTGACATACATTTGAGCTTGATATTAATAATTGAGCTTAATATTTAATTTAATCTTAAGATTGAAGAACATATTTAATTTTAAATTTTGATACTTAAGAACGTTTTCCCATCTCCGGCTACCTGACCAGTTTTTCGCAGCAATAGTTCGGTTTTCTGTTAAATAAACTGGAGATTGGTGTATTTTGTATTTGTATTGGTGTTAAACAGAAATAAAGAAATCGGACCTTATGACATAATTTTTTTTACTATTATGTAGCCAAAAAATGTCACTAATAATAAAAATTGTTTCAATCCATGTAGTCTTTTTAAACTGAGGTTAAATTATATAACCAGATAAGATTTTATTAAGCGTACCAAACCAAATAAATAGTATGGCCCGGTTTTTCAGTGCGAGTTTAAACTGCAGTTAAAGTTAACTAGAGTTTAACGCTACCACTTCCGCCGCTTAAGATGAGATGAGCAGTAAAATTTGATGTTATCGAACAAAGTGGCAAGGTTAAACTCTAGTCAACTTTAACAGGGGTTTAAACTCGCACTGAAAAACCGAGTCCTAGTAAAAAAATAATGGTATTCAAAACTAAAAATACATATATGTATGTTAGAAAAACATAATAAGGGTTCGAGCTCATAAAAAAACTTTTACAAGTTGTATGGAAATTCGTTTACGCCGATTATGTTAGTTAGGTTTCTTGAGCTATAAGAGCGCCAAACCGCCATGGTCATAGACCATGATGCCATAAAGCAGACCGATGAAGTCAATATTACAAAATGGAGTCACATATGACAATAGTCGCCCTCATAAATATAAGTGTTGCTTCTTGACTTATCTGATCAGCATTGATTCTTTCCAGTATCATTCAAAAATACTACAACAATGCTTTTCTGAAATATGAAGTAACGCACCTTGGTCCGTATTTCCTTTTTTGAGGGGTTTTATTCCTTTTCCTGAGAGGAAATGGAAGTTTTAGTCAACGGAACTGAATAAACTCTGGATTGACGG
Organism: Eurosta solidaginis; assembly: GCF_040869045.1. NCBI lineage: Eukaryota > Metazoa > Arthropoda > Insecta > Diptera > Tephritidae > Eurosta > Eurosta solidaginis. The sequence goes on along the minus strand of NC_090322.1, from coordinate 217,506,990 downwards.
TTCATTGTCCCAAGACTCGAAATTTATCTATGTAAACCAAGCGTTGGGGTAGGCTCATTGAGCAAAAAGAGATAGCTGGTGTAAAAATATATACCGATCCAGTCGCATGATCAAACCCGACAGACATTTTTCTGACTTTTTCTATCTGTCCACTTGCCTGCCCTCTGTCTAATCCCCTCCCTCTCTTATTTCCTCACCCTCCCCCCCCTGTTTTTTCAAAGCTAACCTTAATCGGCTCATTCATGATTCTGTAAATCTTTCTACTATTCCTCTTACTTTTCCCTTTAAGGCAATAATCTCGCATAGCACAGCATATAAATGCGTGTTAGAGTGTAAGCAGTCTCTGGAGAGAATCGGGACAGGGAGAAGCATACATCTATATTGGGTCCCAGGGCATATGGGAATAGATAAGAATGAAAAAGCGGACGAACTAGCTAAAAAGGGCGCTTCTCTTGAAGCTTGCTCCGTAGACGTCCCAATTAGACTGGGCGAGATTAAGCGAAGGCGAGAGGTGCACATGATCGACCAAGCGGGAAAGGCGTGGGTTCAAGTGCGGGGCTGTAAAGTGTCGAAGATTATGTGTAGATCTTACAACCTTAGACTAACAAAGTTGCTTCTATCATTAAAAAGAGAGGACCGTAGACTCATGACATGGTTTCTGACTGGACACTGCCTTCTGGCGTCACATGCCTTTAAATTAGGCTTGGTCAGTGATAGCAGATGTAGGAAGTGCGGGTTGGAGTAGGAAACGATCGAGAACGTTCTGTGATCGTGCTCTGCTCTGCCAGGCTAAGACTCCAGCTATTAGGAGTGATACAGCTGTCAGATCTAGAAGCAGCAAGTGACTTAAGTCCTAGGAAGCCTCTAGTATTTGCCAAGAGGACGGAGTTATTTTATAACATAGGTCCTGGTTTTTGATAGGGTTTTTCAGTTTGGTCGTTAAAACAAACTTCTGGTAATACTACGGACTCAATCAGTCTATGTGAGGTCCTCATGGACCGGCCAGTTCAACCTAACCTAAATTAACCTCCCGCTCTTGCTCTTATCGACGTCTTTCTCTCACTATCACTGTCATTCTTATTCCACATGTTTATTGTAGTACTATTGACTTCCCTCTGGTTTGATTGCGTCATTGTCATAGACATATTTTTACTTAACATATCTACAAAATTACTACAAAATTCCCAATGTAGTGAATAGTATTTCTGCTTAGTAATTTGACTTTAAACTCCAACCGTCCTGTGGATCTTCCCTGTGCAAACAGCGACTTAACAGGTGATCGAGACTGTTTACTGTTGTGGCCTTTTCAAACATTCCCCATTTGTATGAACTCACAATTCTTCAAATAAACTGACTTATTTTGTTTTGTTGATTTTCCGACAGGTAACGATTTTCCGTCAACCCTTGTCAAATTTGGTTTCGAGACAAACCGGTTTCGGCGTTGTGCCATCATCACTATCAATTTTAGTTCTGATCATTGTGAATGATGTCATCATTCACAATGGTTCTGATCTGTTGTTGTCGTTTGTCCTGTATTTATAGTTCGTAGGTACATGAACAGGTATCAGCCCTAATTCAGGCCCACATTCAACACGGCGTCTACAGACCACAACCACAATAAAGCAAGGCTTGACGACAACCATAGCCAAGCATTGGCTTCTTGATTACTTTGAAAGCGCCAGCCACCAATATAAATTACAGCATACAGTAGGAAAAAATTTCGAAAAAAATATTTGTTTTAAAAACGCCCAAAAGAATGATTTTAGCTTTTATTATCTGTTATTTACTTCTATTTACGTTTTTATTGGCAAAATAAAAAGGACGCCACTCCTGTCGCTTCCCAAAAATAGAATTCGGTTTAATATGGCTACAAGAGCTGTCGTAATTGATTGTCGTGCTGCTCTGTCGCGCCGAAAATAGCGACGCTCATAAGAACATGTGTAAAAATATGACAGATGTGGCGGCTACACCGCCGTCGTGAATGTAGTCAGCCCTATTGTTAAAATTGATGCTTGTGTATATTTAGTTATGTGTATGTGCTGTGTGTTCATTCAGAACCATTGGTGGGTTTTACTGATCAATTTGTGTGGCTGACTGAGGCAGGAAAAAGTCTGTAATTTTAGTCATTAGACCTTCTTTGTGGGTTTGTTATTTTGGTGCGTTAATTGTTTTGTGTTGACACAAGGATATACAAATTTTTAATAAGGTGCATTATATAACAGTGTATGTGAATGCTTAAGTTTAAACATTTCGTATATATAAGCGTTGAAATTAATACCCTTAATTATTCAATGACTGACTTAAATTAATCTTGGTTATTTTCATGCGACAAAATTTTTTAGTTCGCCTAAAACGCATAACACATTTTCTAAAATATTTCGTTATTTCTAGAAGTTCTGCTGGGATGAATAGGCTTAACAAAGCCGTAGTATGAATTGCGAGCATCGAGGGTGACATTTTTCCACCAAGCGGGTTAGGGGCTTAAAATATTTATTTATTTACCCGCGGTAGGTATGCCTGTCGGAAGAGGCGACTAAAATACCAGATTCAAGGGGCTGTGTAGCGCAACCCTTCAGGTTACCAGCGCAATATATAGCTTCTCCAAACCCAATTGTCAACCTGACCTATCCGTGGCGAATCCTGTTTCACTAATAGACGAGGCTTTGGCGACCCCGAACTCCTCAGGGAACTTGGAGGTGGGGAGGTCGGGATGGCTTGAAGCTTTAATGTGGCCACATAAATCGTTCCCGAGATGGTCGGACTAGCATCGTAATGGTATATGCAATATATTGGAACGATTTTCCGTCATTCCTTGTCAAATTTGGTTTGCAGTTGCGCCATGTTGTTGTTGTTGTAGCGATTAGGTTACTCCCCGAAGGGTTTGGGTAGTGTTATCGATGTGATGGTCCTTTGTCTGATACAGATCCGATACGCTCCGGTAACACAGCACCATTAAGGTGCTGGCCCGACCATCTCGGGAACGATATATGGCCACATTGAACCTTCAGGCCATCCCTCCCTCCCCACCCCCAAGTTCCATGAGGAGCTTGGGGTCGCCAGAGCCTCGTCTGTTAGTGAAACGGGATTCGCCGCTCTGGAGAAGCTATATATTGCGCTACACAACCCCTTGGATCCCCAGTTGCGCCATCATCAGTGTCATTTTTCGTTCTGATCTGTTGGCGTTTGTTTTAGAAATAGCGTTTGTCTGGGTGCATTGCAATAACTACCTGGGAAATTACGCCCGCTGGCGCCTTTCCTGATCCGTTTCTTTTCGCAACTAGACATATATGATTTAATCGAAACAGCCGTCTTGTCCGTCCTGAACTTGCGTTGCTTATCTTTTTCGCAAAATATTTTATAAACTAATATGCGTTTATTTATTTGCCATTAACTATTTTCAAATAAGTACAAGCTCAGCCATCTCGATTTTATATTACTACAACGAAACTTTTAAGTCTGTGGACTTCAGTCGCGCCTTACACCAGGAAGGGTTATTATGATAATATTCAAAGCCGCTTTACACACAAGGGGTCTCTAATTCGGTACCAATACCGTATTGGGAGTGTATTTGAGGTAATAGAGAGACTTCAAAGTCCTGAGCAGTGACAGCCAATTAAAAAAAAAAAAGTTGTTGTATAATATGTAGTGCTTAAATTCTGGTATCAGGGGAGCGTTGTTCCGGAACTTCGTCTACTTGGATTTCTATGCTCCTACCAGCGTTTTCGGTGATGCATGGTCGTTAGGACCAAACGAAAATTATAATTTTTTTGACAGGAAAATGTAGTATAGTTGGTAAAAACTCAAAAAATATACATATATCCATGCACTTAATTGTTTCAGCAAATTGATAAATTTTTATGTAACCACTGATATTGAAAATGGTCCGTTCGTTTTAAGTACGATGCCAACTTTATTACATTTACACCATGGTATAAATATAATATTTATACCACGATTTATACCATGCATTTACACTAACCTGCTTAATTATTTTTCTTTTTAGGTTTCTTAGGATTACGTGAACGTGACTTAGCCTTGCACAAGGGACAGATTGGAGCGTTTCGATGAATCTGTTGATGACATGAGAGACATGATTTCATTGGTGGTGGTTGTTGACGTAGATTGACATTGAAATCTGAACGAAATGAAGGATGATGCCCGATACCAATTGATGGTGTTTGTTGTAAACGCGAAGAAGGTGGTGGTGGTGGTGGCGGTGCAGAGAAGTCGCCTTTACCCAAACGAACTGCAGCTGCCGCAGCAGCAGCTGCTGCTACAGCTGGTCCACTACCTGGTGGAGCTGGTGGCATGAAAGCATGACCACCAGTGGGTCCACCCCCTCCTCCTGTAGGCGCCAATGCTGTAACTGTAGCCTCTGGAATAAGTGGATGCCTCGGATGGGGACGCGCCAATGACGTAGGTTGAACAGCAGCTGCTGCGCTTACTTTCAAAAAGTTTGTTTGTTGAAAGCGATCCTTTGAGATGGGACTACCTTCTTCTTCATGTAAATCACGTAGCGGACTCAGGCCCAAATAGTCGCGACGCATATGGTCGATTTGATATTTTAGTGCCAAGTATTCTTCATACACACGATTAGCCATGTCAACGGATCGGGTTTGATTTTCTTTTGTTTGTTTTATTATATTTTCCATGTCATTTATATCTGCATGTATTTGGCGCAATTCTTCAACGTGGGACATTTTTTCCTCCAGCAGATGTTCCATTTCTTTGCGATATTCATCTAGACATTTCTCTTCATCATCGCTGATTTTTACTTCCTTTATAATTTTCATCTTCAATTTCTCTAGAGCAATAGTTTTATCGCGTATATCCTTTATAGCTTCAAGTTTTGCATAATAATGGCGCTCATTGGAGCTGGAGATATCGCTGTTTGCCATTTTATTAAAATTATTTCCTCTCGTTGATGTCTGCGTTGGTCGTTTGATTTTTTTTTTTTTTTTTTTGCTAAAATTCTTCACCGTATGAAAACACTACTACGTAAATTTGTTTGTATATTGTGGATTAGCGATAGTCCTTTGTTTATTGTATCTGCCCTCATTGAATTATGCTACGGCTTTTTACAAACAAATATGATTGCTTAAATAAATTTTCCAGCTCGCAAAACAATGCGCAAAACTTTCAGCGTTGTGTACAAAACATTGTAAATTTTACTAAGTAGCGCAACTAACAGCTGATCGGAGAAAATTCGCACATTCACACGCACAGTTCTCGACTCAGTTTCAAAAAAACACTTTAGATTATTTAATTCAAATTTTAAAGTGAGATAATCCTTGCCAATTAATGTATACAGAATATATATGGCGTTTTTGTTGTTATTAAAGCAATAGTTTTATTTATATTAAAGCTTTTCTCATTTTTTTTTTTAACTTTGAAAAAACTCCGAACACCATTCCTTCATTATATGACATTCGACTGCCTAGTCCACTGCCTTCCACTCTATTCGCAACATAACCTCTACTTAAGCTGCCAAACTATATACTAAACAATGGTACAAAATTTATTTGCTTCTTATCGGAAATTCATTCACAATTGTTTACATTGGATTATCTTATTATGAATTTATCTAAGAGAATGAGTGCACACAACCACAAATCACTCTCACAAGATTGAGCATTGCGCATGTAAACAAAGGATCAGCTGTTTTTTATGGGCAATTTTTACGTAATTTTCCTATAGCTCTTGGTTTTTTCTAGAACTACGTCACACTTGACTGCTTGAGCGAATGAAAGAAAGAGAGAAATAAACAAAAGGAAAATTACTTAAGAATTGCCCATAAAAAAAAGCTGATCTTTTGTTTACATGCGCAATGCGCAATCTTGGCTGTGTGATTTGTTGTGACGGAATACGTATTTCGAGCTCCGATCATAGTGTTCTCCGATATAGGTACACTATGGCTCCGATACCTTTTCGATTGATGTGGCCCATCCGATTTCATCTCTATTAAATTAATAAACTAATTTAACAGTTCGTACAATTGCTCCATACAAAAATATAATAAATTGCCTTTTACTAGAAGATATTTGATCGTTCTAAACTATTAAAGCAGTTGCCAGCATATTATTATTGAAAACAAAACTAATATGAAGGAACTAATGTTGCTGTGCCGTGCCTGTAGGTTTCGTTGCGAAAAAACAACGGACATGAGTATCGTAGATCCCACTGATGGGAAAACCTTGTATGATTACTTTAATGATTGCACACAGCTAAAAGCAACAAGCGAAGATGGACTTCCGAATATATTATGTGTGAATTGTGTTCAAAGTTTACAACAGGCTTACCTTTTTAGACAAAAGGCGCATAGGTCAGATCAAGAACTGAAAATGGTTTTGGCATTAAGAAGCAAAGAAGAAGGCCAGCCTGAAGTCCTAGAGGTACGATGGTTCTATGAATATCAACCAAATCAAATAAACTTTTTTTTAGGATATTGAAGCCGCTACATTTATTGATGATCATCGATATTTTGATATGACACAGGTAGGTAAACAGATGATTTGTGGAAAGAGCCTTTGCACATGACTATATTCAAGAAGATAATACTACAACGGGTAGGGTAAACAAAGTCGCGCCGGAATGTGCTAGTCCTGTAGCGTACTGGGTTCATCTCCGGCTAAGGACTACCCACGTATGCAATACCCCCTCAATCTTTGGAGAAATTTTTAGTGGTTATTGTTGATGTAGCAGTGCTTCGCAGTAACAGCAGCAACTACTATACAAACCTACATTTCGCTCGTATGAAGCAGATGTAAATCAAAATTTTTATTGATTATAATGTTTCCATGCATAATATAATCCTCGGAATAAAAACTAGGGACATCGTGGGTTTTTTAATTATTGTAATGAAGCTGTATTAATATATAAAACTGCAGTTTCCGAAAGAACGTAAATTTTTGCGTTACATACGTAAGTTTTCAATAAAACGTGCGTTATATTTTGCAAAGTATGCGAGATATTTCCAAAACACTGCCCAGACCACCACATACACAATGAGGCGAGAGTGCTCCCATTAGGGAGAGAAATGAAATGCTGAACAAACAGTTTCTGTTGAATACCCAGCAACCTGCTTCTGATTGATGGGGCCACACCTCTCAGTGGCTTAAGGGGTCATCTCCGTAAGCATTATGAGGAAATACGGCACCTGCGAACACAGCCGTATGAAGCAAAAAAGTGATATACACAAACAGACGTCGGACCTCTATGCCAGGAACTGCCCGGCGAATTCAGTTCCTAAAGAAAAATACTAAGAACTCGCAGAAGAGGAACGCACTCTGCCCAGGGATACGCGCGTCACTCTAGCTCAATTTCCATCTGGGAACTGTTACAGGTTAAACTCTTACCTATCCAAAATAAAACCCCGACACACATAATATATGTCCTGCTTGCAATGTGTCCCCACATGACACCAACCATCTCTTCAATTGTAATATGGAACCAACGCCCTCTCACTATGGTTGGACCCCTGTTGAAACTGGAAGTTTGCACTCTCGTTAGAGGATATTGATTGTTGCTGTTGTTGTTGTAGCGATAAGGTTACTCCTTGAAGGCTTTGGGGAGTGTTATCTATGTGATGGTCCTTTGCCGGATACAGATCCGGTACGCTCCGGTAACACAGCCTCATTAAGGTGCTAGCCCGACCATCTCGGGTACGATTTATATGGCCACATTAAACCTTCAGGCCATCCCTCCTTCCCCACCCCCCAAGTTCCATAAGGAGCTTGGGGAGCCTCTTAGTGAAACAGGATTCGCCGCGGATAGATGAGGTTGACAATTGGGTTTGGAGAAGCTACATATTGTGCTGGCAACCAGAAGGGTTGTGCTACACAGCCCCTTGAATCTGGTAATAAATACAAATACAAATTTTAGTCGCCTCTTACGACAGGCATACCTACGGCGGGTATACTCTGGCTCTCTAACCCGCTGGGATAGAGGATATTGACAATTTGTAACCCCAGTGGGTTGGGGGATCAGAATATACCCGCGGTAGGTATGCCTGTCGTAAGAGGCGACTAAAATACCAGATTCAAGGGGCTGTGTAGCGCAACCTTTCAGGTTGCCAGCGCAATATATAGCTTCTCCAAACCCAATTGTCAACCTCACCTATCCGCGGCGAATCCTGTTTCACTAACAGACGAGGCTCTGGCGACCCCAAGCTCCTCATGGAACTTGGGGGTAGGGAGGGAGGGAATGGCCTGAAGGTTTAATGTGGCCACATAAATCGTTCCTGAGATGGTCGGGCTAGCACCTTAATAGTGCTATGGTACCGGAGCGTACCGGATTTGTATCCGGCAAAGGACCATCACATCGATAACACTCCCTAAAGCCTTCGGGGAGCAACCTTATCGCTACAACAACAACAACAACAACATGACAATTTGTAATCGGTCGCGCCTATTGGATGGGGCGAAGCACACTGCTACAACAACAACAACAACTCCGTATCCACTCGCTCACAAATCTTCACTGCATTCAAACCTGGCCATGCAAGAAAGCTCGGTGTATGGAGTATACTTAATACGGCCATGTACAAACAGCCGCAGCTTACTTTCTATGCATATATTTGACAACAAAAAATTAGTTCTAATTAATACATATGTTTATTAGGACTCCAAAGGCGCTGCATTGGATCCACTATCTGTCTCAACAAACAAGGAGTATTCATTGGCAATCAAATCGAGTAGGCGATCTAGAGAGGTGCTAACTACAGTTACTAACGATTTAAATTAATCAAACGTAAACTCCCTGTTCTTATTAGGGTAATCCTGTTACCTCTGCAGTTGCTTCAGCGTCTACGATATCAGAAGATTGTTTGCAAAGCGCTTCTGCTATGAGGAAAAGTCGACGTAAATCACGCATTGTGAAAGAGAAAGTGCAAGTAGAACTTAGTTACAATAAATTCGAGGACTCCTGTGAAGATGAACTTGATGATGATAAAGAAGAAAATTGTAGTAAATATGAAACTAAACGTAAGAAACATTATAACTGTGACAGCTGTGAGTACAAGTGTATTCAAAAAAATGACTTGAAGAAGCATGTTTTCGAGCTGCATAAAGGTAATATCAATTCCTTTGAACTTTTATAAAAATATAGGGATATTAATTTTTTGTACACAGATACAATTTTATGTCATAAATGCTCGAAAGTATTTGAATTACAAGTAGATATGGAAATGCATAAACAACTCGTACACGATACTGATATTAATATGTGCTGCCCTTGGTGTAGCAACTCGGAGCTTATGAAAAAGGGTGTACTCGCCAAACATTTACAAAAAAATCACACGAGTGTTTATTTAAAATATTTTCCTCGCTTGCGTGTACTTGAACGTGGCGAAGATGTTCCATTTCAATGTGAACGGTGTCAAAAGGCGTTCTCATCAATTTATGAGTTGGCTGATCACATACAGGAACATCGATTTTATTGTCTCGTATGTCCGATGAGTTTTAGAAAAGTGAATACTTACAAGGAACATCTAAAGCGTAAACATAATTCATCAATAACAATTTTGAAATCAAATTTAAGTAGTAGCGGCGGTTTAGCTGAATGTAAGCCTACGAAATATATATGTGCATACTGTCGTGAGTGCATAACGCATTTTTTACTTAATTTTTATACATACATAATTTTAAATATTTATAGCTCGTGAATTTATTAGGCAAAAATCTGTGCGTTTGCATGAACAAAAAATTCATGGAAAAGAAAACCCCCCGCGGAAAGAATGTCCAATATGCCAAAAAGAAGTTTATGAACATTACTTGCAAACTCATATAGCCCGTGTGCATACCTCAGAGCGTAAATATTCCTGTGATATATGCGGAAATTCATATAAAACTTGCACACTACTTTCTTATCATAAGAAAGCACATTTCGATGGTAAATTTGTGTGTAATGTATGTAATAGGCGATTTGTACGTCCAAATCAACTTCAGGTTCATATGCGGGTACATACTGGAGAAAAGCCATATGGCTGTCATTTATGTGAACAACGTTTTCGAAATAAAGCATTGCTAAATTATCATCTGCAGCGACATGCTGGTATCAAGCGAAGATGTAATGTATGTGGCAAAGAGTATAATCGTGTAGATGATTTAAGAACTCACTCCTATAAACATACTGGCATGCCATATACATGCCCAACATGTGATTATGGCTGTACGAAGCGAATAAAGTAGGTTTCTGTTTGTAATATTTTTAAAATATAAATTAAATTCTAAATGTTACCATTTACAGGCTTAGGACGCATCTACAAAAGAAGCATAATCAAGTTTTAACAGAGGATGAAATATCTGAAATTTTTAAAGTGAATACTGGTCGTTATTCTCGTGTTAAATTAGCAAAAGACTTCGGAAGGTTAGATAACGTCATGCAATAAACAATGTATGATACATACAGGGTTCAAGGTAAAATAAAAGTAACGTTGGTATCTCTCGAGAATAATTTGGCAAGAGTGAACACACTATACGTTTTGGTACGTTGCCTTAGATACTTGTAAAAACTTGTTCACAAAACTTTAAAAATCAAAAAAGGCCCTTTTTTAAAGCTTTTTTTAATATTTTATTTTTTTAATATTTAAAAGTCTTTTTACAAATTACAATTATTTTTCAATGAATATTTTTTATACATGAAAAATAAAAAATAAAGAAAAGTATCAAAAGATATTTCACATAAATTACAAACATAGTTATTTAAAAGTTGATAATGTTCAAGTGTATATTGTGGTTTACACTTTATTATCCTAGGACATTTTTTCCTAATAACATGTTTAACAATAACAACTAGGTAGATAAACATTTTATTTTTTTCATAATTTATGCAATAAATTTAAACATAACAGAGAAAATATGGCTTGGACGATTAATGAAGCCAAAAATTCGTACTGCGCAAGCAGGTATACTAGATTTTCATAAAAAAAAAAATAAATGTTTTGTGTAGCTTAAAAAATGGTTTTAGTTCAATTAAAATAATTTTACTGTCTAATTAAATGGACTTTCGTTTAAAAGAAGAGATTAATCATGTGCAATATTAAAATTAAATACCGTAACGAATGTTAGCAGCACTGAGCGATTCTATCGTCTCTAAGCCGATGCTAAGCAGTGACGTGAATTCACATCCATAGATCAATCATTATGTATCTACATAAACGAAACAATAATTGCGTCTACACATATGTACCATGTACGTATACGAGCAGCGGAGAGTCAATGCACAAACACATGCATATATCTGAGATACTCCTATAAGTATGCAATGAGAAAAACTATAAAATTGTGCAATTGTAATTACAGCTGAGAAGTTTGAGAGCTGCTGGACTAGTAGATTCTGGAAGCGCCTAGAACAGGGCTATTCACTTCATAGCACAATTGTGCCCTTCAATTCACACGCATAGGATTCGCTCTGTCGTCGTTAATTGAGTTAGTCGTCGCTTGGCACTTGGCGTAGCAACATCGGTTATAGGTATCGGCTGATCGGTATAAAAATATGTATGAAAAATTATGCGCGATACATATGCTTGTTGTTAGCTCGTTGCTTGCTAGTAAGCGACTAAATGAAAAAGCAATTCACCCTATTCACTAATACAGGTGCACTTTCTGTTTTGAAAAGCCCTGGCCTAGAAGATGCGAAGGTTGAAATCAAAGAGTATAAAAGGCGGCAATTGTAGAGGCGCTGGAATTCAGTTTGATTTGAGTTTTCGATTGAGACGCTATCTAGCGAGCAATAACAGTATTATTTTGAATAGTAGAGTTTCATTTGAGCTATCAATTAGTTTGGTTATTAAGCAAGCTATTCGTTGCACAGTTTGAGTGTTATTGTGAAGTACTTTAATAAAGGCCATTTTGCATTATTACAAATTGGAGTTATTTATTCAACAGTTTAGGGATTCGAACTTAGCAGAGGATTGCAAGTAAGAGGATTTGCAAGTAAATTCGTTACAATTGGTGTCGGAAGAGGAATTGTTGAATAAATTCCAGAGGACAACAAGGACATGGCAAAGTTCAGTGAATTGAAGATCCAGCAACTAAAGAAGTAGTTGGAGAGCCGTGGATTGAATACAAGCGGCGTTAAACTTGAACTCCAAGCACGACTACGAGAGGCAATGGAAGCTGAAGGAATTGATGTGGACGAGTATGTCTTTTATCCTGATGGGGACGAGACAACAACAAAATTTGAAGAGAAAAACGAAACATCGCAGACAGTTACGAGCACAGATTTGAACATGATTTTGGCTGCAATATCTGCTCAAACAGCGACAATGTCATCTCAACTAGAAGAACAGAAAACGTATATGTCATCACAGATGGAATCCCAAGAGACACGCATAACATCCAAGATGGAAAAACAACTAGAATCACAGGAGAACCGTATAACAGCGAAGATTGAATCACAGGAGGCACGTATCTCAGAAATGTCGTCAGAAATAACATCTAAAATTGAAGCACAAGAGGCACGTATATCAGAAATGTCGACACAAATTTCAGCACAGGTATCATCGCAGATCTCTGCACCACTAGAATCGCGTATGGAAGAGAAACTAACGCAGTTTCAGGAAGGGTTCAGTGGTCGACAAGATAAAATGGAGGCCGAGATAGATGCTTTGAAAGATCGGATTCAGGAGTTCCAATTGAACCGTCCAATCACTTCAACGTCTACTCTGAAGGTAAAATCCCCAACGTTTGATGGTTCTGTTCCATTCCAGGTATTTAAGCTCCAATTTTAGAAGACGTCGGCAGCGAACAACTGGAATGCTGAAGATAAAGTTGCAGCTCTGTTCGTGGCATTGAAAGGGCTAGCAGCCGAAATTCTACAGACGATTCCCGAAGGAGAGCGGAACAACTATGAAGCATTGATGGCCGCTGTCGAGAGACGTTATGGAAGCGAGCATAGGAAACAGATATTCCAAATTGAGTTGCAAAACCGTCACCAAAGAGCGAATGAGACTTTGCAGGAGTTTGCCTCGGATGTTGAAAGGTTGGCTCATCTTGCAAATGCGGACGCACCAGTGGAATACACCGAGAGGGTAAAAATCCAGAGTTTTATAAGTTTTTATTTATTTATTTATTATTACGGTCTTTAAGACCTAGTTTAGGTTAAAATAAGAGATTAAACATAAATACTCATGTCACATTTAGTGACGTACAATATAAAAACAATTTTTCTTTGAACTTACTAATATTTTCACAGTCTTTCAAATCAGAAGGTAACTCATTATACATTTTATTCCCTAAATATTCGAGAGACCTTTTGGCGAACTCAGTTCTTATTCTAGGCAGTCTTATATTATTGCAATTTCTAGTTCCATAATTGTGGATTTCATGATTATAATGTATTTTACTACTCAGGTAATTCGGTAACATTCCTAACCTAAGTTGGTGTATAAATTTCAATGTGAAATAACTAACTGACTGTTTAATACTAAGCCAGTTTAATCTATTGAGCATTACAATTTTTGGCGTTCTTGGAGGACATTTTAAAATAAATCGCATTGCCTTGTTTTGCTGTATCTGAAGTTTCTTAATATACATATCATTACTTAATAGCAAAATAGTAGGACAATAAATAAAGTGTGGTTCAATAATTGAACGATATACCAATATTTTATGACTTTGACTGATATGTTTACATGTTCTATACATGAAGCCTATTTTCTGTGCAATTTTCCTTTCCAGATAAGTTACATGCTCTCCAAAATTTAGATTATCATCAATCAAAACTCCTAAATACTTAATTTTGTCTACTCTTTGGATTTCCATGTTTTTTACCTTCAGCGTAATATTATTTAAACAATTGTTACTTATGATATTAGTGTTTTTACAAAATATCATGAACTTAGTTTTTTCGACATTTAATTTAAGTTTTCTAAGGCATAACCATTTGTATAGCGAGTCCAGGTCTTCTTGTACTTTCAGCATGGCATTCTGCATATTTTTCACTTATGATAAGCAATGCATCATCCGCAAATAGACGTATTTTACAATATTTTAAGCATCTTTTGATATCATTGATATACAATGTAAACAATATTGGCGCCAAGACCGAGCCTTGTGGTAAACCAATGTTAACATCCACCACTGATGAAACCTCCTTTCCAATTATCGTTCTCTGTTTTCTGTCACCCAAATAACTCCGGAACCATTCCAACGCCTTTCCTCTTATACCAATTTTAAACATAACGTCCAATAGCTCAGATCTATCGACAGTTTCAAAAGCCCGTTTTAAATCCAAGAAGACAGACACCGTAAATTTTTTGTCCGCCATGTCTTCTTTCCAATCTGCAATTACCATATTCAACGCTGTTTCACAAGAATGGCTCTTCCTGAATCCCGATTGTTCTGGGATAATCACATTGTGCTTCTCTAAGTATGCCACAAGTTGATCCTTCACCACTGTCTCCATAATTTTTTCATCTGTAGGTAACGTAGTTCCTCAGGTTTCATTGTATTTTTTACTTTTTCAACAGGTATTATTGTTGAAATTTTCCAGTAAATAGGTACAATACCGCTGTTTAAGGATTCGTTAATTATGTCTTTGTAGAAATTAGCAGTATATGTCATGGCATCTTTAACGACACCCTCCGATAAAAGCTTGTCGCCGCCATATTTGATTTAAGTGATTTTGTAATAATAATAATATCGTCCACTACAATGTCAGTAAATTTAAATGTTTCAAATGGATTACTATGATTTGCGCTTATTTCATCCCATTTACAATTTCTTCGATGCTATCATTAATTTCAACAATACTTTGTATAAAAAAGTTATTTAGGGCATTTGCTATATCATATTCGTTTTCCAGGCATTCACCGTTAATTACAATTTTATTGATATGTTTTTTAACATCATTAAGCTCGACGAGGTCTTTTAGACACTTCCACATACGTTTCATATCGCCATTGTTATGATTTAAGCCGGAGTCATTGGTGCCGTATGTCGTATCGCTGTATCCGTATCCCTAACGTAATCAGCTGTTTATCGTTACGACGGTAAACCAAAACCCAATTGGTTGGCTACGATACGGTTACGACCTTAGCGGCACCAATAATAGATTGTATTGATTCTCATAAGGTTGGTCGAATCAGCTGTTAAAAGGTTACCGATACGGTTACCGATAAAGCACCAATGTCTCCAGCTTTACTCTATCTTCCATGTATTTCTTTTTTTTATAAATTATGGTTCTTTTATATATTTTCTTAATGACGTTATATTCGTCCCAAAATCCAGTATTTCGAGCAGTTTTATAAGATTCTATTTTTCTTTTATGCAGGTTTGTTAATTCTCGGTCGTACCACTTATTTCTTATCTGTATTTGGTTCCTCTTTATATACATAAGTCAGTGCTTGCATAGCCTCAGTTAAAACTTCGTTCAGGGGTTTAGTTTTAGTTTCTACTCCGGAAATTGACATAAAGCTGAAATCGCATGTTCGTAGCAAAGTTAAAAGATTTTCAGCACTATAGTACTCCCAACATGTATCAGCAGCATACCTTCTCATTTTACAAAGCTTTGTTGTTGGCACTTCGAAGTGGATTGTCTCATGGTCAGAAATGCGATGTTCACCTATATTCACTGCTTTAACTTTATCATTGTTACTGAATAGCAAATCAATTCTTGTAGACGAGTACTCTGTTATCCTTGTGTCGAAGTGTATCCTTTGTATCATTGCCATTTGTGCAAATAAACTTGTTAGCTGGTTTAAGTATGTTGACGATACATTTACATTGATATTAAAATCACCAATTATCCGCCTCCTTGAGATGTTCAGTGATGATTTCATTTAGATAAGTAATAAAGGTGGAGTAACTGCTACTTGGTGAGTGATATAGTACACCGATTTTCTATTTTAACGCGCATTTGTTTATTTTTACAATAATGCACCACACTTTCATGTTGATAGCTTTATTACAAACTATGCTAAATTGTATATTTTCATTCACATACATGACAACACCGCCAGTATGCCTACTTTGAGAGTCGCAACGAATGCATTTGTATGTCGGAATACTAAGTTCAGAATCCAAGATATGTTCTGTTGTACACGTTTCCGTACATAACACAATACTTGGTCTTCTTATTTCAATAAGACGTTCCAGCTCCATTTTATTTGCTATGATACTACTAATATTAAGATAAATGCATTCCAAGTTGTTGCTATCTCGATTTAAATAATATTTTGACTTTTGCGCTGCAGTAAGGATTTTCTTTGGTTGCTAATAAACAACCTTCCTTTTCCTTGTATCTAGCTTTTGTTGGTATACGGGACAAGTTCTATCCAGAGTATCATGGTTTTCGTCAAGTCCTAGATTCAGCTCCTTGTTTGCTCGTATGCAGTTAATGCACTTGTTTACTGCATCCTTTATGCATTGTGTATGTTTATGCTCACCCAAGCATTTTGTGCATACTTCCTTTTCCTTGCAGTCAGCCGCTTTGTGATTGAAGCCTTTGCCTTTAAAACAACACACTCTCTCCAGCTAGTACATTTGCGAACGCTTCAACATTCATTTCTATCACAGCATTATAATAGTTTTTCGCGTTCTTTTTCACTTCATATTGCTTAACAATTTTTATGTCCGTTTCACTTAAACAAATGTTTTATCGTTTTAATTCTTTGCACCAGTTCCTCGTCGCTATATTTAAAATTTATACCAGTCACCATGACTGCTGGTTTCACTTTTTTGGGAATCTTAACCTCATAGTTATTTCCCAGATTGTTCTCAATGGCATTTTTTATTTTGTCACGCTCATGGTCATTTTCGCTTTCAACAATAACAAATGGCATACGGGACGTGGAAACGAAGCGAGCTACATACGCAAACCCAAAGCTGACATTTTCTGAAACGGTATCACATGCATTGACTCAGGAAACGGCCTCACTATTGAGTAAACCAGCATACAAAGCTCATCATGTGGAAGTGGAAAAACCAGATTGGGTAGACACAATTTTGGCAGCACTGAAGGGATCACAACAGAAAAATGCCGGAGTTATTAAATGTTTCAAGTGCGGCAACCCAGGTCATATTGCACGACATTGCAGCACCGGGGTCAATAGCTCCAACAATGTGGGTGGCCGTAAACGCAGAGCTGAAGGAGATGAGCAAATCTCCAAGTCCACTCAATCGTTAAACTAAAGCGAGTCAGCCGCAAGGGGCGACAGCTGGCTCCCTCAATTGAATGCCCCATAATCTCTATCTCACAAATTGGAAAAAGGACAATTGGCACGGTGGATCGAGCGACTACAAAGCTATGACTTTTCCATTCAGCATCGAAAAGGTAGTACCCATGGAAATGCCGATGCAATGTCACGAAGACCATGTAGTTTGGGATGCAAGCACTGTTCAAAAGCCGAGGCTAAAGAAGACATTATAGATGTCCGGCTAATGACTATAACATGTACAGATGAATGGGACAAGGAACAGCTAAGAAAGTGTCAGCTAGAAGATACAGATCTATCACGCGTTATGCAAGGGCTCCAACGAAACGAAAGACCAAACAGAGCAGATATGTCAGCAGAGAGTCCCATTGCGAAGTCATATTGGGCACAGTGGAACAGTTTAGAATTGATATCCGGTTGCCTTCATCGAGTATGGGAGAGTGAGGATGGTAAATGCAAGAAGAAACTGATAGTTGTTCCCAGGAAGAGGATTCCTGACGTATTCAGCGAGCTGCATAATGGTCCAAGCGGAGGTCATCTTGGAATCACGAAGACCCTCGAGAAGATTAAACAGAGATTCTATTGGGTTGGTTGCCGTCAGTCGGTCACTGAGTGGATTGCGAACTGCGAGGTTTGCAGCAGAGCGAAAGGGCCCAGAACCCGAAGTCATGGCCAGATGAAGCAATGAAACGGTTCAACGATGTGGTGTACCGCATACAAACCATCGGTAAACCACGAACCAAAATGAAAGTGGTCCATTTGGAAAGGCTTGCAACTTTTAGATCGTGAGATTTGTCTAATCGGGACGATCAGACTTAGGTGGAGGGCAGTGTAACGAATGTTAGCAGCACTGAGCGATTCTATCGTCTCTAAGCCGATGTTAAGCAGTGACGTAAATTCACATCCATAGATCAATCATTATGTATCTACATAAACGAAACAATAATTGCGTCTACACATATGTACCATGTACGTATACGTGCAGCGGAGAGGCAATGCACAAACACATGCATATATCTGAGATACTCCTATAAGTATGCAATGAGAAAAACTATAAAATTGTGCAATTGTAGTTACAGCTGAGAAGTTTGAGAGCTGCTGGACTAGTAGATTCTGGAAGCGCCTAGAAGATGCGAAGGTTGAAATCAAAGAGTATAAAAGGCGGCAATTGTAGAGGCGCTGGGATTCAGTTTGATTTGAGTTTTCGATTGAGACGCTATCTAGCGAGCAATAGCAGTATTATTTTGAATAGTAGAGTTTCGTTTGAGCTATCAATCAGTTTGGTTATTAAGCAAGCTATTCGTTGCACAGTTTTAGTGTTATTGTGAAGAACTTTAATAAAGGCCATTTTGCATTATTACAAATTGGAGTTATTTATTCAACAGTTTAGGGATTCGAACTTAGCAGAGGATTGCAAATAAGAGGATTTGCAAGTAAATTCGCTACAATACTTATTGTTGTTGTTGTTGTAGCAGTGCTTCGCCCCATCCAATAGGTGCGACCAATCACAAATTGTCATTAATGTCCTCTAACGGTAGTCCAAGGAAACTTGCAGTTTCAACAGGGGTGGACCATAATGAGAATGGTGTTAGAGGCGTTGGTTCCACATTACAATTAAAAAGATGGTTGGTGTCATGTGGGGACACATTGCAAGTGGGGCATACATTTTGTATGTCGGGGTTAATTCTGGATAGGTTAAACTCTAACCTGTTACAGTATCCAGATCGAAGTTGAGCTAGAGTGCCTCGCGTTTCCCTAGGGAGTGTGCGTTCCTCTTCTGCAAGCTTCGGATATTGTTCTTTGAGTACAGGATTCACCGGGCAATTCCTGGCATATAGGTCCGACGCCTCTATGTGGAGTTCGCTGAGGACCTGCTTGTGTTTTTTGGCTTCATACGGCTGTGTTCTCAAGTGCCGTATTTCCTCATAATGCTTACGGAGATTACTCCTTAAGCTCCTGGGCGGTGTTGGCTCATCAATCAGATGTCTGTTGGGATGCCTAGGTTTCTGGGTATTCAACAGTAACTGTTTGGTTGGCATTTCATTTCTCTCCTTGATGGGGAGTATTCTCGCCTCATTATGTAGATGGTGGTCTGGGGACATTGAGCAAAACAAAAAACTTTCACGTATGTAGAAAACGCAAATGCGATTTTAACAATCTAAAAATATCAATTAACAATGTCGAAGTAGAGAATGTGAAGCATCTTAAAATATTAGGTATTGTATTCTCCAATAATTACAGATGGAATAACCATTGTCTAGAATTAAAGAAGTCATTAGCTGCCAGAGTAAATTTTATATCATATCTTTTAAGCAAAAAATGTCACATTCACATAAATACATTAATTTATCTCAGTAAGGCACTAGTTTTAAGTAAGATCGACTATGGGCTATTCCTTTACGAAAACTCTCCGAAATCCACACTTAAAATATTAAGTCCGAGTTACCATCAAACAGCAAGATTGTGCACCTATGCTTTCCGAACAACACCAGTAAGAAACATCTTGGCAGAAACGAATCTACCCACACTGGAAGAAAGAATCCACCACATAGAGATACGATTAACTCCCAAAATAATCATTGAATGCGATTCCATTATATATAAGAACGTAAAAATGATAATGCAAAGTGCGCCTGGCAGCAGTCCAAAACTGCGATCTGCTCTGCATAGATTATTCGATACCGCAACAAATTTGGGACTACTATACGTTGAAGAAGAGGCTCAAACTAATAACCCTCCGTGGGCGATCCGAAAAACATCATGCGACCTCAGCCTGTCCAGATACAAAAAACATAACACAACACCTAGCATATATTTACAACTCTTCCAAGAACGGAAAGCTTACTACGAAGAAAATGAATGGAAATTCTTATACACAGATGGGTCAAAAACCGTAGACAAACCCGGCAGCTACTCTGTCGTAGACACTAACGGTTACGTACTGAGGGTACAAAACCGAGCAGATATTGCTTCAACTTTCACCGCTGAAGCCGTAGCCATACAGCATGCTAAACTTATAGCAATAGAAGAAAACACCAAAACTATCATATGCACCGATAGCCTGTCGGTTTTAAAAGCAGTCCTTAACCCAACAATTTCGTCAAAAACAATTCAGATGATCAGAGATAACCTTATTGATAACAGCGAAACACTTAGACTTCTCTGGATACCAGGACTTGTAAATATTTCATGCAATGAAGCAGCAGACACCGCGGCTAAATCAGCTAGCACTTTCCTGTAACGGCAGATAGCACCATTGAAAAAAATGATATGCGACGGTTCATTCTACACCGTCTACGACAAGAAGATAAAGAAAAATGGAAGAGCTACAACCACCAACACTATAAATCAATTAACCAAGAACTGGTATCTCCAACCTATCCACCAAGCATCTGGAAAAAAGAAGTTGAAATCTATTCCCGCATTCGCCTTGGGCATACAAGATGTACGCATGACTATCTGCTCTCAGGGGAGCCTGCACCAACATGCGCACTCTGTCAAAATACATTAACCTTGAAACATATTGTCACGGATATTAGCATCACTAAATTATCCCATCACTAAGGCGATGCTAAGGCCATGCCAAGCAGTATTTACGTTAATAATCAAATCAAGTATACACATATATAAGGCAGCCCAGAGAGATGTCACACACAGATGCATTTACTTATATGCCTATGTACGCGCGAGAGACTGTAAACTACAAACATTCACATCAATAATTCAATCTTTATGTATCTACATAAACGAATAAATAATTGCCTCTACACATATGTACGTATACGAGCAGCGGAGCGGCAATGCACAAACACATGCATATATCTTATCTGAGTTGTCACAAGAGTGAGCAATAATTTGTGCACGTAGTTGTGGCTGGCGATTTTGTAGCCGAAACAACTAGTAAGTTCTGGAAATCGAAGAGCCTAGAAGTATGCAGCGTAAACTATAAAAGCGGCGCCAGCGAGTAAGAAGTAATTCAGTTTGATTTGAGTTGTCAAGCAGTTTGATTAAGACGATATCTAGCGAGCAATAGCAGTGTTATTTTGAATAGTAGAGCTTCATTGAGCTATCAATCAGTGTGGTTATTAAGCAAGCTATACGTTGCACAGTTTGTTATTGTGAAGTACTTTAATAAAGGCCACTTTGCATTATTACAAATTGGAGTTATTTATTCAACAGTTTAGTGATTCGAACTTAGCAGAGGATTGCAAATAAGAGGATTTGCAAGCAAATTCGTTACAATTGGTGTCAGAAGAGGAATTGTTGAATAAATTCCGAAGATTGGGAATACAACTTGGACATGGCAAAGTTCAGTGAATTGAAGATCCAGCAACTGAAAAAGGAGTTGGAAAACCGTGGATTAAATACAACTGGCAATAAGATCGAACTTCAAGCACGGCTACGAGAGGTAATGGAGTCGCAAGGAATTGATGTGGACGAGTTTGTCTTTTATCCTGATGGGGACGAAACAACAACAAAAATGGAAGAGAAAAACGAAACATCGCAGACAGTTACGAGCACAGACTTGAACATGATATTGGCTGCAATAACTGCTCAAACATCGACAGTGGCATCTCAGCTGGAATCGCAGGAGACACGTTTAACATCCAAGATGGAAGAACAGAAAACGTATATGTCATCTCAACTAGAAGAACAGAAAACGTATATGTCATCTCAACTAGAAGAACAGAAAACGTATATGTCATCTCAACTAGAAGAACAGAAAACGTATATGTCATCACAGATGGAATCCCAAGAGACACGTATAACATCAAAGATTGAAGCACAAGAAACGCGTATTTCGGAAATGTCAGCACAAATTTCAGCACAGATATCATCTCAGATCTCCACACAACTAGAAGAGCAGGAAGCCCGTATATCATCTAAACTGGAAGCGCATATGGAAGAAAAACTAACCCAGTTTCATGAAGGCTTCAGTGGTCGACAGGATAAAATCGAGGCCGAGGTGGATGCTTTGAGAGGACGTATCGAGCAGTTACAACTAAATCGTCCAGCAGTTTCAGCGAGTAATCCAAAGGTAAAAACACCATCCTTTGACGGTTCTGTTCCTTTCCAGGTCTTTAAGCTACAGTTTGAGAAGACCGCAGCAGTGAACAACTGGAATGTGGAAGATAAAGTTGCAGCTCTGTTCGTGGCATTGAAAGGGCCAGCAGCCGAAATCCTACAGACGATTCCCGAAGGAGAGCGGAACAACTATGAAGCATTGATGGCTGCTGTAGAACGACGTTACGGAAGCGAGCATAGAAAACAGATATTCCAAATTGAGTTGCAAAACCGCTACCAAAAAGCAAATGAGACATTGCAGGAGTTTGCTTCAGATGTTGAAAGGTTGGCTCATCTCGCAAATGCGGACGCACCCGTGGAATACACCGAGAGGGTAAAAATCCAGAGTTTTATAAATGGCATACGAGACGTGGAAACGAAGCGAGCTACATACGCGAACCCAAAACTGACATTTGCTGAAACGGTATCACATGCATTGACTCAGGAAACTGCCGCCCTATTGAGTAAACCAGCATATAAGGCTCATCGTGTAGAAGTAGAAAGGCCAGAATGGGTAGACACAATTTTGGAAGCACTGAAGGGATCACAACAGAAAAATGCCGGAGTTATTAAATGTTTCAAGTGCGGCAACCCAGGTCATATTGCACGACATTGCAGCACCGGTGCCAATAGCTCCAACAATGTGGGTGGCCGTAAACGCAGAGCTGAAGGAGATGAGCAAATCTCCAAGTCCACTCAATCGTTAAACTAAAGCGAGTCAGCCGCAAGGGGCGACAGCTGGCTCCCTCAATTGAATGCCCCATAATCTCTATCTCACAAATTGGAAGAAGGTCAAACAATCTTACGGTCGGAGGACATGTGGATGGAAAGAAACGTTTACTGACTGTAGATACGGGTGCATCTCATTCCATCATTCGAGCGGATTTAGTCAACAAGGAGATAACACCATTGCATGGAGCAAGATTGCGTACAGCCACTGGAGAAGACAGCACGGTTCTAGGAAAAGTATCATGTGAAGTCGCAATTGGGAACGCCACGGTAGTACACAATTTTATAGTGGCAGAGATTGTTGACGAAATCATAATTGGAGTGGACTTCTTAATCGACCAGGGCATCAAGATCGACATGCAAAGCAAGACGATGCGATATAAGAACATGGATGTATCACTTAATTTCGGCTACGAGAGAGGCTACAGCAGTAAACGAGTGCTGGTAGAAGAGAGTCAGCGAATACCACCAAAATCCGAAGCAGTCATCTGGGCAAAGGTTGATGGAGATTGTGGGACAAACAAATTGTGGGTTGTCGAAGCAGCAAACAAATCAGCACTGAACATACTTGTAGGAAAAACCCTGGCTATGACAAAACAAGATGGACGTATTCCGGTAAGAGTACTCAATGAGTTCAATTCACCACTCAAACTGACTAAAGGAGCTATTTTGGGAAGATGCCAAGAGGCTGAAGTAGTTATTAACTGTGAACAGCTCCAGGAACACGTTTCAGCTAGTAATACTAATCTTTCAAATGACATCACGGCATGGACGCAGGGGCTAGGGGAAGCATATCAGAGTAAGGCAAAGCAACTGCTCCTAAAGTACGCGAACATATTTGACCAGAATGGTTCTAAACCAGGCCGCACCAACGTTGTGAAACATCAAATTGACACTGGAGATGCGAGGCCGATCCGTCAAGCTCCACGTAGTGTTCCACTGGCGAAGCGGGAAGTTGTGAGTCAAATTATACAAGAAATGAGCGACAGCGGCGTCATCGAACCATCAGCTAGTCCCTGGAGCTCACCGGTAGTACTTGTAAAGAAAAAGGATGGAAAAATGAGGTTTTGCGTGGACTACCGGAAGTTGAATGACGTTACGAAAAAGGATAGCTACCCATTGCCAAGAATTGACGACACTCTGGACTCGCTCTCTGGTACGAAATGGTTTTCCACACTGGACTTGAAAAGCGGCTACTGGCAAGTGGAGGTAAATGAGGAAGACAAAGAGAAAACAGCCTTCAGCGTCGGAGATGGTCTTTGGCAATTTACAGTAATGCCCTTTGGACTATGTAATGCACCAGCTACTTTCGAGAGACTCATGGATCAGGTATTGAAAGGACTACATTGGAAAACATGCTTGGTGTACCTGGACGACATCATCGTATTGGGCAAGAATTTCGATGAACATCTTAAGAACTTGGAGGAAGTTTTCCAAAGAATAGCTGGCGCTGGTCTGAAGTTAAGTCCCAAAAAGTGTGCGCTGTTTAAAAAGGAAGTAAATTATTTGGGTCACAAGGTAACGACAGAGGGCATATGCACTGCGAACGAAAAGATAGAGGCTGTAAAGGATTGGCCAAGACCACAGAACCTACATGAATTAAGAAGTTTCCTTGGGCTGTGCATATATTACCGCCGATTTGTACAAAATTTTTCCAGCGTAGCCCATAGCCTCCATGAGCTTACAAGAAAAAATAAAGCTTTTGAATGGAAGAAGGAGCAAGAAGTGGCTTTCCAAACATTGAAGGAGCGTTTGTGCACTGCCCCAATGTTAGCATATCCGATTCCAGGAGCAACATTTATTCTAGATACAGATGCGAGTGGATATGCTATAGGAGGCGTTTTATCACAACTGGTCGATGGACAGGAGAAGGTAGTTGCATATTACAGCCGTTCGATTGGAAAACCAGAGAGGAACTACTGCGTTACGCGGAGAGAGCTGTTGGCATTGGTAGAGTGCGTTAAACATTTTCACAAATACCTCTACGGCCAGCGATTCCGTGTCAGGACAGATCACGCAGCTTTAAAATGGCTACTGCAGTTCCGTAATCCGGAAGGACAATTGGCACGGTGGATCGAGCGACTACAAAGCTATAACTTTTCCATTGAGCATCGAAAAGGTAGTACCCATGGAAATGCCGATGCAATGTCACGAAGACCATGTAGTTTGGAATGCAAGCACTGTTCAAAAGCCGAGGCTAAAGAAGAAATTATAGACGTCCGGCTAATGACTATAACATGTACAGATGAATGGGACAAGGAACAGCTAAGAAAGTGCCAGCTAGAAGATGCAGATCTGTCACGTGTTATGCAAGGTCTCGAACGAAATGAAAGACCAAACAGAGAAGAGATGTCAGCAGAGAGTCCCATTGCGAAGTCATATTGGGCACAGTGGAACAGTTTAGAATTGATATCCGGTTGCCTTCATCGAGTATGGGAGAGTGAGGATGGTAAATACAATAATAAACTGATTGTTGTTCCCAGAAAGAGGATTCCTGATGTGCTCAGCGAGCTGCATAATGGTCCAAGCGGAGGTCATCTTGGAATCACGAAGACGCTCGAGAAGATTAAACAGAGATTCTATTGGGTTGGTTGCCGTCAGTCGGTCACTGAGTGGATTGCGAACTGCGAGGTTTGCAGCAGAGCGAAAGGGCCCAGAACACGAAGTCATGGCCAGATGAAGCAATATAACTCAGGCGCGCCATTTGAAAGGATCGCCATGGATGTCGCAGGTCCATTTCCTACTAGCAACCGCGGAAACAAATACGTACTGGTGGTTATGGATTATTTCAGTAAATGGCCAGAGGTATACCCAATCCCAAACCAAGAAGCAGAAACAGTAGCAGAAGTGGTTAAAAACGAATGGGTTGCAAGGTATGGTGTACCAATGGAGTTACATTCTGACCAAGGCAGGAATTTTGAATCAGCTGTGTTCCAAGAAATGTGCAAGAAGCTGGGCATTCGGAAAACACGGACAACTGCATTGCATCCTCAGTCCGATGGTATGGTGGAACGTTTCAATAGAACATTGGAGGAGCATTTAAGGAAAGTAGTAGACAAGTACCATAAGGACTGGGATACACACATATCATTATTCTTGATGGCCTACCGATCGGCAGTACATGACACAACGGGCCAAACTCCCGCAAAGGTAATTTTTGGCAATGACCTTCGACTGCCAGCTGATTTGAAGTATGGGATAGATGTCGATGCGGAGAGGAATGTCAAGAAATCCACTGGTGTTTTGGAAGAAGAGCTGAGAGAGATACACAATCTGGTAAGGCAACGAGCAAAGATTATGAGTGACAAGATGAAAGCAAGGTACGATAAAGCAATTAATTCGGAAGGGTTTCAGGAAGGAGATTTGGTGCTGCTATACAACCCACAACGAAAAAAAGGTTTGTCCCCAAAATTGCAGTGTAACTGGGAAGGTCCATACAAAGTTGTAAAACGAATCAACGATGTAGTGTACCGCATACAAACCATCGGTAAACCACGAACCAAAATGAAGGTGGTCCATTTGGAAAGGCTAGCAACGTTTAGATCGAGAGATTTGTCTGATCGGGACGATCAGACTTAGGTGGAGGGCAGTGTCACGGATATTAGCATCACTAAATTATCCCATCACTAAGGCGATGCTAAGGCCATGCCAAGCAGTATTTACGTTAATAATCAAATCAAGTATACACATATATAAGGCAGCCCAGAGAGATGTCACACACAGATGCATTTACTTATATGCCTATGTACGCGCGAGAGACTGTAAACTACAAACATTCACATCAATAATTCAATCTTTATGTATCTACATAAACGAATAAATAATTGCCTCTACACATATGTACGTATACGAGCAGCGGAGCGGCAATGCACAAACACATGCATATATCTTATCTGAGTTGTCACAAGAGTGAGCAATAATTTGTGCACGTAGTTGTGGCTGGCGATTTTGTAGCCGAAACAACTAGTAAGTTCTGGAAATCGAAGAGCCTAGAAGTATGCAGCGTAAACTATAAAAGCGGCGCCAGCGAGTAAGAAGTAATTCAGTTTGATTTGAGTTGTCAAGCAGTTTGATTAAGACGATATCTAGCGAGCAATAGCAGTGTTATTTTGAATAGTAGAGCTTCATTGAGCTATCAATCAGTGTGGTTATTAAGCAAGCTATACGTTGCACAGTTTGTTATTGTGAAGTACTTTAATAAAGGCCACTTTGCATTATTACAAATTGGAGTTATTTATTCAACAGTTTAGTGATTCGAACTTAGCAGAGGATTGCAAATAAGAGGATTTGCAAGCAAATTCGTTACAATATTTTCTCCGACTGTACCATACTACAAGCAACAAGAAACATCTATCTAAAGAAAAATTGGATAAGCATTCTAAAAAATCCCACAAACGACAACCTAAACGCAATATACAATTTCATAAAAGCTATTACAGCAGCAATCTAGCAAACCAACTTAAAAAATTCTTCTTTTAATTACATATATTTAAGTTATAATATAGAGCCGATAGCCTTGGCAGTTAGTGCTCACTAGTCTATTTAACTAGTTAATTTATTTAATTATGTTAATAAATCATAATAATATATTTCTGAAGGTATAGTAAAATCTATTCCGATCGTAGTTTGAATATGTATGATAAACAACCCTTTAAATTAGCATTCCGAACTTGTCAGCATAAGGGAAAACGTCAACAGAATGAGAACCATTGTGAATCAAGTCACCACTAATTGGCCCTTTATTTCCCATAAATCAAAATCAGAAGATTGCGCATTCAGGAGTTCAAAATTGCTTCGTTCTGCGCAACTACGTCACACTTGACTGCTTGAGCGAATGAAAGGAAGACAAGAGCTAAAGGAAAATGGCGTAAAAACTGTTGATTTTTTGTTGACATGCGCAATGCGCAATCTTGTGTGTGTGATTTGTGGTTTGATTCACAATCATGAGAACAGCTGAATATTCATGTTATCATGGTAATCTAGTTTATAGGGATGGGGCATGTGTCAACGCGTAAATTATCTATTGATCTATTGTAGATTTGTGCCTGTGTACAATAAATCCACAAACAAAATTTATATGGAGAAACTAGTTTTTAAAATTAACGAGACATGACCATAACCAGATAAAACAGCTGATCGAATCTACGTTATGGAAATCAATGTAATCGATTAATGGTGCCATACCATAACGCTAACGACATAACCATACCATAGCCAACCAATTGGTTTTTGGTTTCTCGCCATATCGACAACCTAAAAATATTTGAGTTGGTGAATTTAAAACTTTTTGTAGATTTTGGTTTATTTTTTGTGGAGTATGTCTGTTATTTTTTGCGGTTTCTTCATTTTTATGAAATATTCAAGATTTTTAGGTTAAGACACCATTAATCGATCACATTGGAGATGGGTATGGATATTGTTACGACTATGGGGTTAGGGTTAAGAAAGTTTACAACATCATAAATGACATTTACAAGAAGAGAAACATATCTTTAAAATTTAAGAAGCAACTTACTTGCACTGCGGCTACAGCGCCAAGATTGTATGGACTACCCAAGATCCATAAAGAACAAACTCCACTTAGACCGATTTCATCTTCTGTAGGTGTACCATGCTACAAACTTTCAAAACACATTGGACAGACCTTAAAAAACATAATATGTGGTACCCTCAATGTCAAAAATTCCCTCCAATTAAAACACAACCTCCAAGAAGTTAACATAGCGGAAGATGAAATTCTAATATCGTTTGATGTAGTTTCCCTCTTCACAAACATTCCCATACTATTAGCCATTCGAACAATAATGAGAAAATGGGAAAAACTAAAAGAACACACTACTTTATCAAATAAACAGTTCCAAACTTGCCTCGAATTCTGCTTGAGGGACAACAATTATTTCACATACGACGGCAAATTCTACCAACAAGTATACGGAATGCCTATGGGAAACCCCCTATCACCTACAGTAGCAGATATAGTGCTAGACAAAATACTTGACGACAGCATCACCGAGCTCAAATCCAGGGATATATATATCAAATACATAAATAAGTATGTAGACGATATATTTGCAATAATTAAAACAAAGGACGTGGAAGAAATTTTAAAAACTTTTAACGCACAACACCCAAAAATCCAATTCACGGTAGAAAAAGAGAAAGAAAATAAATTGGCCTTCCTAGATATGGAAATAATAAAATCGGATAAAAAGTTGAAAACGAATTGGTATGCAAAAGCTGTAGCATCGTCGCGAATAATTAACTATCATTCTAATCAACCATGGATACAAAAAAGAAACACGGCAATCAACTGTATAAAGAAAGTACGCGATTTAAGTGATCAGGAGTTCATAACTGAAAACAACCGAAAAATTAAAAATATTTTATACAAAAATGCGTACCCTAATAAATTAATAGACACATGGCTGGCAACAATAAAAACAATCAGCACTAACAATGTAACCAACAATGCAAATTTGAATAATGAAAACAATAAGAGACTATATACAGGTGTAACATACATACCAGGACTAACGGACAACAAATCAATGGAAAATTTTATGCGAAACAACAACATAACATTAGCACATAAACCAAACCAAACACTAAATAAAATATTTACACAAACAAAAGACAAAATTAACAAGGAACAACAACACGATGTAGTCTACGAAATAAAATGCAACGGAAAGGAAGGAGAAGTGTGCGAAAAAGTTTATATTGGTACAACGAAGAGATCATTGGGCATCCGAATTAGTGAGCACAAATCAGATGCGAAAAATATGAAAACGACTACTGCTATTGCTGAGCACCTAACCAACAAATGCCATACAGCGGACTTCGATAATGTTAAGATTTTAGATATAGAGAGGAGAGAGAGCACGCGACTAACACTCGAAGGGTTACACATACAACAAAAAATAGAGAATACGGTAAACTTCAAAGAAGACGTAAATAATATAAACGGCGCATACACAACTGCCATCAAATGCAATGGACGAGGCAATGGACGCAGTCGAAAATTTTAATTGTGCTAGTTTGTATATATATGTATGTTGTTGAATGAACGTTTTTGTTAATAAATGTTACATGTAAAAAGGAAACATTTTATGTTAAAGGTAAACGTTTTATGTTAAATGTTACGTCTAAAGACTAAATTGCAGTTCAAATGTTATTGTATTATGTTAAATTTAAGTGAACTGTTGGAAAATATGTTATTGCTTGATGTTAGTTATTAATAACTTTTTAATGTTTGTTTTTTCGTTTTATGTTTTATTAGAATAAACCAGACTCCCTGATGAAGATGTTATAAAAAACATCGAAACGCGTAGGAGAATAAGAAAAAACAAAAGTTTTTGTCTTTTTATTTATCGGCCGAAAAGCTCCTTTTGGAAAAATTAATAAAAACTATACTCTGGCCCAAAATCACTAATAATTAAGAAAGTTTAATTGGCCCTTAAAATTTAAAGTCGATTAGTGTCGATAGTTTGAAGGAAAAGGCCAATTTTCGCTGAAAGTCGATTACAGCTCTGCCATCCTTAGTTTAAGTTTGCAT
Source organism: Eurosta solidaginis (assembly GCF_040869045.1). Classification (NCBI taxonomy): domain Eukaryota; kingdom Metazoa; phylum Arthropoda; class Insecta; order Diptera; family Tephritidae; genus Eurosta; species Eurosta solidaginis. The sequence goes on along the minus strand of NC_090322.1, from coordinate 217,476,487 downwards.
TTTAGGACTTTATGACAGGTGATAGTTAATTTCATTCTCTTAAGTAATTGAGTTTTAAACTTTTCCTGACATTATTGTTGATAAAGTTATAAGTCCTGCGACACAATGCAGTGCCGTGCCTGTAGGAGGTCCGGTTGCGAAACGTCAATGGACATGGGATATGTTATTCCGACTGATGGGAAAACCTTGTACGACTACTTTAATGATTGTACGCAATTGAAAGCCACCACTTTTGATAATCTTCCTAAAATTTTGTGTATGAATTGCGCTAAACTTTTGCAACAGGCATACGATTTCAGGCAAGAAGCGCGTAAGTCTGACGAAGAACTAAAAAAGTCTTTGGTATTAGCACAAAATAAAGCAGCAGCGCTTTGTGATCCTCCTTTTGGTCAGTCTGCAGGCGTACAGGTTTAAACAGTCTATTCTATTTTTATTAAAAACAAATTAAATACGTCTCATTATTAGAATACAGAAACCGCTTCTCCGTTCCACCTACTATATGTGTCGCCGAAAATAGAAACTGCATTTGTTGATCCTGAGCATGCTAATGTGTCACAGGTCAAATATACACATCTATGCATGTATTCAAAACGAAAACTCAATACATCTCTTTTTATTAGGACACTGAAGTCGATAAATATTATGATTCTGAGCCAACGAAAAATGAATCTCTATTGCTTTATGAAACTACGGATCAGGGTGAAGGATCGAAGGTACAAACTAATATTGCATATAAATTAAGACATTACTATCTTTTATTCTTTTCTTTATAAGGATAATGATAGTGCACCTACAATCGATCCATTAAATATGCTTAAAGACGAAATAAAGCTTGAACTTTCTGACGATATGTTAGAGGAGTCCAACGAAGAGCATTCTGATGACAACATAAACGATACTAATGATAATAATAATAAAGTGAGACGCAAGAAATCTTTTAAATGTGACATCTGTGTTTATAAGGGGCGGAGAAAAGCTGAATTGAAAAATCATATTTTTGCCGAACATAAAGGTAATATCGACGAATTCAAATACTAAACTGATATAAATATAACAGTTTATGAACAGATGCAATCCTATGTGAAGAATGCTGTAAAGTATTTGAATTCCCGGGAGAAACGCAAATGCATAAAAAACTAGTTCATGAAACTGATATTGATATGTGCTGCCCATGGTGTAAGAACTCAAATCTTATGCGAAAAGATATACTCGCAAAACATCTAGAAAAAAATCATAAATGTAATTATTCAAAATATTTTCCCCGCTTGAGAGTGCTCTGCCGTAAAGAAGATGATCCCTTTCAATGTGAACGTTGTCCAAAGTTCTTCCCATCAATTAATGAGTTAGCTGATCATATACAGGAACATACATATGATTGTCCAATGTGTTCAATGAGCTTTAAAAAATTCTTTGGTTACAAAGCTCATATGAAACGTATACATCATCAAATAGTATCTAGCATTGGAACACATTATACTGGAAATCGCCAAATTAATATGCAATTTGATTGTCCTATTTGTAAAATACAATATAAACTAAAAGAAAATCTGCGAAAACATATGCAAACTAAACATAAAGAAGGCGTTTCCCATTCTAAAAATGGTATACCTCAAGGCTCATTGAATGAAACCGGTGGGCAGAAGGCGAGCTTCGAGGATGTAGAAGAATCAACGAAGTTAGTTGAAGGAGAAGAGTGTAGATTAGGAGAACAAGAAAAACAAAATTCCAAAGGATCAAATAAGGAGAAGAATTATATATGTTCTTACTGTCGTGAGTGAACAATACATTCTCACCTGGTTTTTTATATATAGCTAATTATTATTTTTCATGTTTTTATTAGCGCGTGAATTTACAAAACGAAGATATGCCAGCATACATGAACAGACAATTCACCTAGGAGAAAAGTCCCTGCGCAAGACATGCCCAATATGTCAAAAAGAAGTTGTTGCAAGATATTTGAATACACACATAACAAGTATGCATACGTCAGAACCTACATTCGATTGTGAACTATGCGGTGATTTATTTAAAACATACGCTCTTCTTTCAAATCATAAAAGTCGCAAACATTTGAACCGCAAATATCCATGTACTGTGTGTAATAAGCGTTTTATATGTGCGTCTGAGCTTAAAGTACACATGCGAATGCACACCGGAGAAGAGCCATATGCGTGTCATCTATGTGAACGACGTTTTAAAATCAAAGGTTTGTTAACTTATCATCTACAAAAACATGCTGGAATAAAGCGGGACTGTAATGTATGTGGAAAAGAGTTTAACAGTATTGCAAAATTGAAAACTCATTCGTATACACATACTGGAATGCCATATAGATGTCGTTGGTGCGACTATGGATGTGTGAAGCGATTAAAGTAAGATAATAAATGAAAATATTTCTTAATAATGTTCATATGTGTGTATATGCTAAATCACTCTTAAATGTGTTACGTTTTACAGGTTTAAAGAACATCTATTACGTATTCATAGCAAAACTTTAACGGAGACTGAATTATCAGATATTTTCAAAGCGAACACTGGCCGAGAATCTCGGGCAAGATTAGGTTTAGAAAATGCGGATGATGTAATGCAAGACACCGATTATTCCAACTAAAATAATTAAGCGCAAAACAATTTCTTTTAAAATCTAATTGGAATTTTTAATATTACTTAAGCAAATAAGAATACTCGCCTAGGGACTTAGGCCCGGTTTTTCAGTACAAGTTCAACTCAATTTGTCAGTTAAACCACGCTTAAACTTATTCTGCAGTTTTTCAGTCTACCTTAAGTGAATTTTAAGCTGAGCTTAAGCGGCCGATCTGGCAGGGTTAAACTCTAGTTAACCTATCAGTTATTTGCGTTCGTTCGAATTGGCGTCGAATATACCCATTAAGCATTTGGGCTTGAGTACCATTAGAGCGCATGTTGATAACTAGCATACTTCTCAAATCTTAAGAGTTGTTTCGAAACAGTGGCTGAATTCGGGAATCATAGCATACTCAGCAAAAGAGGGAATTTTTTATAAAGCAAAAAATGCTATAAAATTGAAAAGTGGCTTGTGGTTCTCTAACTGTACTCAAATGTAAGATTCCATACTATAGTATTTTCACGAAAATAAATAAAATATATATACTTTATTTTTGATGAATTAGAGTTCATTACTGGTATCTACCAGGTGTTTATTTCTCACAATAAACCGCTGCTGGTTTTGGTGGTACCACCTTGGCGATTTTTTTCAACTCCATCTCAACTCGATATCCAATGTAGGATATCAACTGGAGAAATGTGTTGGATATTCATTTGAGAACTATAGGTTAGGTTGCAAGGGCTGAGCTGGACACTATGGTAACAGCTCACTACTTAGGCCACCAGTGGGCCCATTGTAATACCCTATACGGTCTCAAAGAGGACCCCTACCCTGCCTAAAGCGGGTCAAATCACCTCGTGGAAATTATAAATTTTGCTAGAGCCTTTACTTCATAGCAAGAGACCTCAGCGAGGTCATTTAGAAAAGGTTTACCAAGGATAGCCATCCTACGCCTACTAAGCGCTGGACAGTGACAGAGAAGGTGCTGGACGCTATCTTCTTCTTCTGTACATCTGCAGCTGCGACAATAGTCGAAGGTCGTTACCGCCATTCTAGCACCATGCGTGCCTATTAAGCAATGCCCTGTTAGAACCCTTATCAGGGACGATAGAACTGATTTTTTTAAAAATCAGAAGCGCTTCTGTGCGCCTCTTGTCATATGAGGGCCAGGTTTGCCTGGATGTCTCACACGATGATATGGCTGACCATAGTCCATTTGCTATTCTTATAGTACTTGTGTTCACACGAAGCCTGAAAGTGGCCATGGGTATACCTACCAAATCATTTCCCGGAAGGATATGGTCGGTGGTGCCTCTTCTGGCCAGCTCGTCTGCTCTGCAATTGCCTTCAATATCCCTGTGCCCAGGTACCCATATAAGGCTGATACTGAAGTGCTGAGCCATCTCGTTAAGAGATCTGCGGCATTCAGTGACCGACTTTGCGTTGTCGACGAATGAGTCCGCGGCCTTTCATGCGGCCTGGCTGTCTGAGAAAATAAACACCCGTTTACCATCCTTAGGCATAGACCCGAGATGGTTCACAGCCCTGTGTATTGTCAGCATTTCCGCTTGGTAAACACTACAGTAATCTGGTAGGCGAAAAAAGACCTCTAGACCCAGATCCGGCGAAAAGAGGCCTGCTCCCACCTTCCCGTCAAGCTTAGAATCATCCGTGAATATGTTGATGGCACCCGGTACCGTATGTTGTCTGGTATTCCAGTCCTGTCGCGATGGTATATATATACTATAGTTTTTAACGAAGACGTTTTTTGGCGTGCAGTAGTCAGTGCGCACCGGTATTTGGACTGGGGCGTTCGTGCCCAGGATTGTTGCGTGTCCACTAGATCCATTTGACCAGAGACCTGTTTCCTTTATGCGTAGAGCGGCGATGACCGCTATTTCCTTCGCCACCAGGCCAAGAGGTGGAAGGTATAGCATTGTGTTGAGTGCTTCAGATGGAGTGGAGCCGAGAGCCCCGGTGATGCAGAGCTCCGAACTCCGTTGCACCTTTTGTAGCGTTTTAAGATAGGTAGTTTTAGCTAGTGCGGCCACCAGACCAAGGCACCATAAAGAAGAATCGGGCACACAATGGCTGTATAAATCCAGTATGTCACCTTGGGGGAGAATCCCCAGGAGCTGCCAATTGCCCTCTTGCAGGTGAACAGCGCTGCTGCTGCCTTCTTGCATCGCTCCACTATATGGTCACTCCATAATAGCTTCCTATCCAGAATTACTCCCAAATACTTGACTCGATCGCTAAACGCTAAAAACGTACCCCCAATTCTTGGCGGTGTTAGATTTGGTACTTTGTACCTCCTCGTGAAGGACAAGCTCGGTTTTATCCGGGTTGACTTCCAAGCCTGTGGCTGTGGCCCAGTGCGAAATTTTGGATAGTGCCCCTTCCATTAGGTTGCAAAGAGTTTGCGGAAATTTCCCCCGCATGGTGACGCAGATATCATCTGCATACGCGATCACTTGGTGACCTTCTGATTCCATGAGGTTGCGAAAGAAGCGACGGCTCAATCCTCCTCCTGATGTGGTCCACTAGAAGTCTTTCGAGCGCTTTAAGCAGAAAAGAATAAAGACCACGTTGACTTCCCTCCATGATACTGGTACGTAATTGAGCCTAAGACAACCTATAAACATTGTGATCGGTCGCGGCTGTTAGGTGGGGCGAAGCATTGCTACAACAACAACAACAACAGTAGGATGAAATCGCTTCGTGGATTTGCCGCTCTCACGAAATGCCTGATATTATCCGGTGGTAATGAGCCTTGGTGATCGTGCGCTAGGTAGAAGGAGGTGTTGGGTCACCCTAATATACATACGTAGTATGCATACATTATTCTATACTTATCATGACTATTTTTTATGTACAAAAACTAATTACTCTAAACCATACATTTTTGCTCTCCTTATAAACACATATCCTATTCTGCACTTCATGAATTCAATAAAAGTTAGTACTTGTATAGCAATCGAGCGGTCGCGTTCTTATTTATGTTCGGTGAAAAAGGTGCTAAGTGAGAGCAAGTGAACTGTTAAAAGGCATTAGAATACAAGCTCCAATACATATCATTGCAGCAACAAAAAATTAAGCTGCAAAGTCAAAAAAAGGCTTTTGACTATTCATTTTGGCGCCCAACGTGGGGCCTAGTGTTCTTTAAAATAAAAATAAACAATAAATAATTTGTGTAACATTGATTTAATCATACATACTCGCATAAAGTGCACGCACATACATATATGCGTTTTTTATCACAGTCGCTCGGTTAAATACAGTCGCGACCCTTTTCACCTTCACGTGAACTTAGTTCGATTCTCGAACCGTTACCGGTAAATTCTATTTGCTCATTTGCTCTTTGCAAATAACTAAAGTCATACATCTGTCGCAAGTGACGTCATCGCACCTTACGCCAACTCTTCTGATGCGCCTTTGCTAGCATTTCAATAGGAGTATATTGTAGTTTTTGCTGCATCACAATATTTTTTTCTCCGTACGATTCTCAGCCTACGTTTCTTTTGTTGAAGGTATCGCACCACCATTCTAGTTGTTGTATTTTTCGCAAAGTCTCGCTCAAACATCATTGGAATGACGGACACACTCAAGCAGCAACGAGCCAACACAAAAAAAAATATTTCGCGTATTAAAACAATTATCGAGACTAATGGTAAAGGAGAAGGGAAAGGCTTAGAAACTATTGAGTTGAAGTGTCGCTTAGGAATACTGGAGTCTTATTTCACTCAACTCATGAGTTACCAAATACAAATAGAAAAGCTAGAGCCCGATGATAACATGAGAGGTGAGTTGGAAGATTTGTATGTAGGCGTTAAAATTGCTATTCAAGAACAATTGGGTGAGGATTTGAATAGCAGCATATTGGGAGAAAAGCAGGTTGTGATTCCTACTTATAACTCCAAGTTGCGGGTGTTAAAATTGCCTACATTTACTGGAAAGTACTCAGAGTATAAAAATGTCATCACTTCGTTTAATCAAATAATTGATCGTGAGCTTGGCCTTTCCAACATCGAAAAATTCAACCACCTTCGGAATTGCTTGCAAGGGCAAGCATTGGAAACGGTGAAGGTATTCCAGGTAAGCAACGAAAATTACAAAAAGGCACTCGATAGGTTGAAATCGCGCTATGACAATAAAACGCTCATTTTCATGGAAAATATAGAAACTCTTCGAACTCCCGCACACAAAGAAACAAAATTGCATTCAACTTCGTAGTCTTATTGACAACATCTCTGCACTCCGTGATTCCTTGCAATCTCTAGGCACGGACACAGATATTTTTAATGCCATGGTGATATATATTGTTATGCAAAAGGTGGATGATGGCACTGAAAAAAAGTCGCTAGATTTTATAAAGTTGCCAACCTGGAACGACTGCGCTAAGGTGCTTGAAAGACGCTGTCAGTTTCTTGAGAGCATCGAGTCTTCGAATTCTACTGTATAAACAGCAGGTAAGCTTGACAATAAGCCTGTTAATTAAGTTTCCCTCCGCTAATAATTTTGGGTCACTTACTCTCACTGAGGCAGACATAGTTGAGGGGATTAAAAAACTTAAAAATTCCTCCAGAACTGATGGTGACAATCTTTCAGTTATTCTATTGAAAAATTGTCCTTCGCTAGTACGACCGTTAATGATTATATTCAATAAATCATTGGCATCGAGTATTTTTATTGATGACTGGAAACAAGCATCCGTCACTCCCATTTTTAAGTCTGGCAACAAAAGTAACTGTTCTAATTACAGGCCTATTTCCAAATTGTCTACAAATTTGAAGCTTTTCGAATGTGTTGTCAATGACAAGCTTTATTTTAGTATTAAACACCTGATTTGCGCCAATCAACATGGTTTTGTCCCGGCCAGATCCACATTAACGAACCTCGCTGTGTTTTCTGAGGATTGCTACGCGGCATTTAGGCGGGGTTTTCAGGTTGATACAATATACCTAGACTACTCCAAGGCATTCGATAAAATTTCTCATAAAATTTTAATTGCGAAATTAGCTTGTTATAGGTTCCACTCTACGTTCCTACAGTGGATTATATCTTACCTGCACAACAGAAGTAATGTTGTAAATATTGACGGTGTTTATTCGAAACCATTTTGGGCCACCTCTGGAGTGCCACAGGGCAGTATTCTGGGCCCTTTACTATTTATCTTGTTCATTAATGACATTAGCTCTTGCTTCTCATCTACCAAATTTCTGCTTTATGCTGATGATCTCAAGATCTATTCTGAGATCAGTTGTTATAATGATGTCGTTGTTCTTCAATCTGAGATTAATAAGCTTTATATCTGGTGTGTTAAGAACCGTCTTTTCCTTTATATAAGTAAGTGCCACACTGTGACGTATGGTAAACTGCTGAGGCCGCTTCATACCTCCTATCATATTGCAGAAACCTTTCTTCGTACGACTCCTGAAGTTAAAGACTTGGGGGTATACTTCGACTCAAAGTTTAATTTTAACACTCACGTCAGCTTCACAATTTCTAAGGCGCTTTCAATGCTTGCTTTTGTCAGACGCCACTCCGCAAACTTCTCTGACCCCTACACACTCAAAGTTTTATATACGTCCTTTGTGCGGTCCAAACCTGAGTATGCGGCTTTCATTTGGCGGCCCTACCACGCAGTTCACATCAACCGCCTGGAGCGGGTTCCAAAAATCTTTATGCGCTTCGCGCTTATTTCATTACGTTTCTCTGAACCGATCCCGTCTTATGAGTCCCGATGCCAACTAATATCCTTACTATCCCTAAACAGTCGCAGAATTCTTTTGGCCTCGTTGTTCATTTTCGATCTTTTCACGGGCAAAATTGACTGCGCGCTGCTTCTTGAAATACTATGCTTAAATACTCCCTGTAGAAACCTCCGCCACTTTAAAATCGTTTTCATAGGGCTGAGTAGAACTGTTTATAACTCAAAAGCGCCTATTAACAGAGCCCTATCAGAAATTAATTGCTTCTCAAGTGTTTTGGATATTGATTTCTCCGACTCAAAATACGCTCTTCAACTTAAACTAAAAAATTACTTAATATGTAATAACATAAATTCTTTTTGCTAGTGTTCTCCATAGCTTAATATAAGCTGGTCTATGTAATTTAGTCATAAGTGTCTGTAATAAACATTTGTTACTAGACTAAATAAATAAATAAAAGGGGTAGTAAGCAGCAGTCGACAAAACAAAACTATTCCTTTACCTGTACCAATCGCGCATGTATTCTCTGTGCAAGCACTGAACATATTCTCGGAGGTGGCTGTCAACGATTCAACGATATGAGTATTGCTGATCGTTTCAGCAATGCGAAAAGACTTTCCCTTTGTATAAACTGCCTCTCGAAAAACCAAAAGGTTACCCACTGCTCATCGGCATTCAAATGCAAGGTTTGTGGCCGGGCTCACCACACGATGCTTCATCGCTCAAAGGTATCGCCTACTCCAATTTCATCATCATCTTTGGCTTCGCCCGTATCATCAACTCAACCACTCTCGGCATCAACTCAGAATTCTACATCGGCTGCGGTTCACACCCACCTTGAAACACCATCGCAAGACTCCGTGATTCTCGCTACGGCTGTTGTTCTCGTTCGGGACGCAAGTGGGTAGAGCACTACTCGATTCTTGTTCGCAAGTCAATCTTATCACCGATGGTTTCGCACAAAAACTTCACTTGCCACGTAAGAAGCACAATGTTCATATTTTAAGCATTGGGGAATCAAGCACAAAAATTAAGCACAAAACTTCAACTATCATTAAATCTAGCTTCACTAACTACCAGCTGCCCTTAACATTTTGTGTGACTTCACACATACCGTACCAGCCAGAGACTGAGATAGACATTTCACCTTGGAATTTGCCAGAAAATACCACGCTAGCTGATGAAAATTTCTTTAAATCTAATCGCATAGATTTGTTGCCTGGTACGGAGACATTTTTTGATATGTTATCTGTAGGTCAAATAAAACTAGGCGTTAATTTACCAAAAAACGTTGCTGGGTTGGGTAGTGTCGGGGAAGTACAATGGCTCGCAAATATCCTCATCCTCGCGGACATGTTTGCTTTCCTGCGAAGAGTCAATAAATCAACATCTTGAGAAGCTTTGGAAATTGGATGCAATACCGTCACCTTCTACGCTATCTGATGAGCAGGCTAGTTGTGAATCATTTTACATACAAACCGTTTCACGCAGCACCACAGGCCGAGTAATTTTTCGTTTACCCTTTAAAGAAAGTCCACAGTCTCTTGGAAATTCAAGATAAATAGCTGTGCGTAGGTTCATCGCGCTAGAACGTCAATTGGCACGTTCACCAGAAACAAAGGCGCAGTACGTTAGTTTTATGCGTGAGTACGAGGAGCTCGGCCATATGACCGCTGTAAAAAACCATAATATCACTGTCCTGTAGAACATCTACACAGAAGTCACTCAACGAAATTTTAATGGTAGGCCCAACTATACAACAGGATCTGTTCACGCTGTTACTAAAATTTTCGCATACATCGCTACGTTATTACTGCCGACATCGTTAAGATGGACAGGCAGATCAGCGTCGATGAACAAGACCGGTGCTTTCAATATATTTTATGGCGTTACTCAGAGCACGAAAATGTGGCCACATATCAACTTAATACTGTGACATATGGCACAGCAGCTGCTCCATATCTTGCGGTAAGAAGTTTGAACTACTTAACAGACATCTACACTAGTCAATTTCCCTTGGGTGCAGAAAGAATCAAATCGTCTTTCTACGTCGACGACTTCTTGTGTGGAGCCAATACTTTAGAAGAACTATCACAAATAAAATTTGAAGTTACTACTATTTTAGAAGAGGGCGGCATGAAGCTCGCTAAAGGGCACTCGAATGTTGAGTCATTCGTAGATGACCAAACAATGAATGAGCTCAACATCAACGGCTCAAATAACCAACGCACTCGGCATTACTTGGGACCAACATAATGATATTTTTTTATTTTCGTTTTTGCCCAGGGTTCTAAAGTCGGACAAGTAGACAAAACGCAATATATTGTAACTAGCATCGTCGCTTTTCGATCCTCTCGGTCTCCTTGCTCCGCTGCTTGTTACAGCGAAAATCATCTTACAAGAGTTATGGTTACTCAAGCTAAATTGGGACGAATCGGTGCCCCAAAATCTCCATTGTGCCTGGCAAAACTTGCTCAAAGAATTCTCTTCGTTGTCATTATTGCAGGTCCCGCGCTATTGTTTACAAACTACTGTTTTGTCAACTCAGCTTCACGGTTTTTGCGATTCTTCCATTCGCGCCTATGGATGTTGTGTCTATGTTCGTGCCGAGGATAAAAATGGTAATGCCACAACAAGATTGATAACAGCCAAATCTCGTATGGCTCCAACAAAGAAAAAATCGCTACCAAAGCTTGAACTCTGTGGAGCGCAATTGCTCGCACAACTAGTTTCAAAGGTCAGACATATATTCGTTGATCAAGATTTGGTAGTTTACTTATGGACAGATTCGCAAATTGTCTTACATTGGCTACGTATGCATTCCTCCACTTTATCAGCCTTCGTTGGCAACCGTGTATCTGAGATACAAGAGTTAACTAGTAATTGCCATTGGAGACACGTACCGACGCAACATAATCCTGCAGACATTGTGTCCAGGGGCTGCACAGTATCAGAGCTCCAAAAATCTATATGGTACTCGGGACCACCATTTTTAAAACGTTGCTCAGAATTTTTGCCTGAAAACTCGCAATCCTGCCCTGACATGGATGAAATCATCAAAGAAAAACGCAAAGCTATATTTTTCGCCGCTGAGAAGTCGAACTACATCATTGAAGGTATCGCAAAATATAGCATGCATATGACTGGTGTACGTGTCATTGCATGGATGTTCCGGTTTTATAGAAAAACCAATAAAGCAAGCAAAAATATCATCGACACTCCAAATTTATCACCGCAAGAAATTGAAACCGCGCTTTGTTGCATAATTTGGAATATTCAACAACAATATTTTTCAGAAGATATATGTTGCGCTAAGAAAGGCAAACCAGCTGAAAATTCGCTCAAATTTCTAAACCCGTTCATGAGCGACACTTGTGGCTTTAACTTTCTTAAAGTGGGCGGCCGACTCGAATTGACATCTCTGCCACACACACAGCGACATCCTGTACTTTTACCAAGCAAATGTCACTTTGTTGAATGCTTAGTGCGCCATTTACACATTACAAATTTTCATGCCGGACCCAAAGCTCTAGTTGCTCTCATTCGCCTCAGGTTTTGGGTCATCAATGCTAGAGATGCTGCTCGTCGGGTTGTTCGGTCGTGTATACACTGTGTGAGATATCGTCCAAAGCTGCTGCAACAAATGATGGGAAACCTCCCCGACGAAAGGCTCACGCCCTGCCGACCCTTCTCTCGATGTGCTGTTGACTTTTGCGGCCCTGTTAGCACGTATCTACGAATTAGAGGGAAAACTCCATACAAAACGTACATATCTATATTTGTCTGTCTTTGGTCAAAGGCAGTACATATCGAAGTCGTCTCAGACTTGTCAACAGACGCATTCATTGCAGCGCTTAAACGAATGATAGGCAGAAGAGGTTTGCCAACAGACATATTTTGTGACAATGCCACAAACTTCGTTGGCGCTGATCGTAAACTGAGTGAGCTGAAGCAATTTTTATTCGATCCTAACACAAAAAACAAAATTACACATTTTTGCTCAAACGAATTTTTAAACTTCAAATTCATTCCTCCCAGAGCACCACACTTCCGTGGCCTATGGGAAGCCGCAGTAAAATCAGCGAAAGGGCACCTAAACCGAACGCTGGGTAATGCGCGTCTCACATATGAGGAACTGACAACGGCAGTTATAGAGATAGAAGCCATTCTCAATTCTAGGCCACTCACGCCACTTTCCAGCGACCCAAATGATTACGAGGCTCTAACGCCTGCTCACTTCATAATTGGCAGCTCATTAAAAGCAATCCCGGAGCGAAATGAGGAAACAAATAAAGAGCTACACAACATAGACCGATGGAAGCGCATTAGCGCAGTTAAGCATCACTTTTGGCGACAGTGGTCGCGCGAATATTTAAGCGAACTGCATTCACGCAATAAATGGGTTCGAGATCAACCAAACGTTCACGTCGATTCCCTAGTGATCATTCACGAAGATAATGTGCCTCCGCAGCGTTGGATAACAGGCAGAATCGTAGCTGCCATTCCCGGCAAGGACAAGCGCGTTCGAGTAGTTGATGTGCAGACATCTATGGGCATAATAAGGCGTCCCATCCACAAAATTGCATTGGTCCTGCTTGAAACTTCTTTCAACGGGGGCAGATGTTGGGTCACCCTAATATACATACGTAGTATCATACATTATTCTATACTTATCATGACTATTTTTTATGTACAAAAACTAATTACTGTAAACCATACATTTTTGCTCTCCTTATAAACACATATCCTATTCTGCATTTCATGAATTCAATAAAAGTTAGTACTTGTATAGCAATCGAGCGGTCGCGTTCTTATTTATGTTCGGTGAAAAGGGTGCTAAGTGAGAGCAAGTGAACTGTTAAAAGGCATTAGAACACAAGCTCCAATACATATCATTGCAGCAACAACAAATTAAGCTGCAAAGTCAAAAAAAGGCTTTTGACTATTCAGGAGGCAAGTTTAAAGCTCCTCCCTAGCACCTCGACGCTGACCGCTGTCAGATCCCCATCTCTATAATTGGGTAGAAGAAAAACATTAAGAGTAGATTTAGCCAATATACATGTGCGAGGCTTACCCTTTTCCTGAGCGTTATAAAGCTTATACGTTGTTGTCCGTAGGCACAGATCCTATTGCCAGCGATCCACGGCTCCTGGACTAGTACGATGTCTACCGCACCTGAAGACAGGTGCAGTAGGAGTGCAGCTGATGCTGCTTTGCAGTGATGCAGGTTTATTTGGAGGACCCGGATCACTGTTTGTTTGTGCTCTCCTCCGTGAGCGTCACGTCCGAATCGCCATCCTCCAGAAGCTGACCCTCAGAGTACAACCCTCTGAGAGCCAAGCTTCCGCTCGAGCCTGACGAAGCGTAGCCACCAGCTTCTTCGCCCTTGTCTACCTCCATCTCGTCTTCACTGGGAGGAGTTCAGCCACCTCCGTACGAGACGAAAGGTTTACCAAGGCTTCAACGTCAGCCTTATAAACCTTAAGGCTTATATTTTTGAAGCCGTAGCTTACCCTGAAATCCTGCCTTTTCAACGCTTCGACGATTGTGCTGTCGAGCAGCAGGACTATCTGCATCGTTGCCCGTTCAGTCTTCTCCACGTTAACCACCTTCCAGTTTTGGGTCGGTAGACCCGGGTTGTACTCCTGGAGCAGCTCCAGGATATCAGCGGGGTCCGTTGGCGTCACTGGAACCCAGGCTCTCGCCCTTGGTCGTGAGGGGATATCACACGCTTCCACTACCTTGAGGCGCGCGCCCGTATACACCTCCCCTATCAGCGAGACGGCGGCTTTGTAAAGCTTCGCCGACCTGACGTCGTCACACGCAATTAGTTTGATATTGCCCTGGAACCACCCCGCATCGGTATAAGAAGGCGGCGGACCAGGGTTATCTTTTTTGACCTTAACGGCCACAGTAGCGAGCGCTGCCTCAATCCACTTCCACTGCTGTTTCGGGATCCTGCCATCTTCACTGCTCTCGTCAATAACACCAATGATCCGCCGATCCTTGGCTATTTCGGCAAAAGACCGAGTCCAGCCTCCCTGCGTCTTGGCTCTTTTCGGCGCCGTAGGGTTAGATTCATCCATAGACCGCTGGCGCTTCGAGGCTTCATCGCTCTCGACCCAGTGCAGCCTGGGCTCCGGCAACATCTTCTTCGCCCAAGTAAGGTCGTGCTGAGCCTTCACCCAGTCCTCCGCGGAAACTTCCCTCTCCCTTATCGGCGAGGAGGCATTCCTACGCAGGATCCGGGCAGCCCACCGCTTGTCCTGATGACTGGGCTTTTTGACTCCATTGACCCTATAGCCGGCCACCCCCACACCCCTGGAGCCCCCAGCAGCCAAACCGCCAGACGCTTGACGCCGAGTGGCAGCCGTGCTGGTGGCTACGAGATGGGCGGCAGCCGCCCCAAGGGCCTCCCTGTCGGTGGCCCCTCCCCGAGAGGTACCGGCCTTTGGTATACCAAGGCTGGATTTTCCCTCAGCCCTTTCCTGCCTACATTGGCCCTTGGCCCTATAGCCGACCGCCCTACCCCCCCCCCCCCCCCCCCCCCCCCCCCCCCACACCTCGATCCAGCCCATTAAGGAGAAGGGGAGAGAAAAAGGAAGAGGAAGAAGAAAGGAAGATAGGGTTGAGGGGGGTGGGAAGAAAGGTCGCCGCTCAAATTAGCCGCCGAAGCGTTACCAGGTGCCACCACGAGGAGGCTCCGCCCCTACATGAGGGAGGGAGGGTGTAAAAAACACCTACGAGTCGACGGTTTGGGGTGACGCCGGTGAGTGCAAGGCGCAAACACCCCCATTAAAGGCACTGTAAATTTCCCAAAATCTCTCAAAGTTTGGATAATAATTTTATAATGATAATAACGTTGGAGATCAACTCGAAAACTCTAAGTTTTACAAAATTCCTCAAAGGTTGGATAGTGATTGGAGTATGAAGTTGGATATCAATTCAGAACTATTTCGTTTAAGAATAAATTAATAATGATGTTGAATATCACCTCCGGACTAGATATATACTTCGCTGGAGAAATATTTTTCCCATGTTTGTTGGGTAAACAAAATCCAGCTGTTATCGTATCTACAATCCATCTAGATAATAAATAACATAATTTAAAAAAAAATTTTAGTTAAACGGTTTTATTGAAAACAAGACTTACATGAAGTAATAATAATACTAAAAGCTAGAAAATAATTAGGTAGGTCCTAGGTACTAGTCATCACACTCCCCATCGATCTAGGGCGTTAATCAGACAATTAAGTAAAAGCGTTGGACGCGTGAAATTTCTAAAACTGTGAGGCGTAGCATAACCTTATTAAGGTTCATTTGGTCCAACGCTTTTATTTAATTATCTGATCAACGCCCTAGATTGGTGAGGAGTGTGATGACTAGTACCTAGGACCTACCTAATTATTTTAGAGCGACATGACACGACCAAGTTGGCCAATTAGGCAAAAATGCCGCGAATATTTTGTGGAACGTGTCGGTACGTGTCGCGTCGCCTAGGGTGAACGGACTTCAATTGGTGATGACGCTTTAATTCATTGAATGGGCCAAATACTTCGATTTATAATCGACCTCCCTAGCCACGGTGCGGGAATGATTTAAACCAGGCATGCTTAACCAACGAACCGATATCATATCGTTACGATAATTAACGTTAGTAAACGAAACAAAGTCATTTCGTTTCGTTTATTAACGTTAAGAACATCAAATTAACGAAATGATTTCGTTTCGTTTTCTGCCATATCAAAACGAAATCAAATCGTTTATGTTGATTATTATTTTCAAGCTATGCTGGCAAAGCTGACTGATGGCGGAGTCATTAAAGGTGAAAGCATTAGCCAAGCTGATTGCAACTTTTCTCATGAATTTTGACAGTACGAACATTTCTCAGAGTATTTTTAACATTACCACCAACGAATTACACAAACAAATTACATGGAGTTTGTGTGTGTATGTGCGCTCGTTGTTACCATCTTACGGCTTCATCATGGCTATAGCATTGCCAGCACAATTCAAACATAAAGTATCACGTTTTTGTTAACGTTTTTAACGTTAACGAAAGCTTTTCGTTTCGCTTAAAAACGAGATACAATTTATCTTGGTAATTTCTTTATCGATAATATTTCGAAGTGTTTGAACGGAAACGGTGGAAATTTTTTGATAAACGATTAGCTTAACGTTAAGGTGCATCCCTGATTTAAACCAAAAAAAACAAAAAAAAAATTGTCATTCAATTCATGTTCAACATGTATGCAACGTTTCAATAAAATTAGTGTTCGCTGAATGCGTCCAATGAATTTCAAAATATCGTTATCGACTGCCGAAAGTATCGAAAAGCTAACGTCTCAGTTGAAGCACCATCTCCTGTTTTGAAAGTGAGAGTTGTTTACTTTATTACATGATCCACTGATGACACATGATCTATTATCATTTTTAAATAAGTTTGCAAAATGCAATGCCGTGCCTGTGCTAGTTTCAACTGTGAAGATTCATTGGACATGAGTTTCGTTCCACCATCTGAAGGGAAAACCTTGTACGAACAGTTTAATTATTGTACGCAGCTGAAAGCTACGGCCAAAGATGCTCTTCCGAATATTTTATGTATGAATTGTATTCAAAGTCTACAACAGGCATACAATTTTAGGCAACAAGCGCATAGGTCGGATGAAGAGCTGAGAAAAACTTTGGTATTAACAAAAATTGAAACAGATTTGGTTAGTGATTCTGTTGAACAGCCTGAAGTGGTTGAGGTACAAAAGAAATTGGATTAATAAATTAAAAACTAATTCAAAACATTTTTTTTTGTTAGAATACTGAAGCAGTTTCCTTGGTTCACCCATTAGCCACACCGCCGAAAATAGAAACAGACTACCCTTCTGGTGCTGAGCTATCCAAAGTGCTAGATGTACAAGACATACCATAACCCTCTTATTCATAAAAAATAAAATTTTAATAAGCTCTTGCAATTAGAAATTTGTATTGAAATGTTATCTTAAGAAGTTTATAAATTTTTGTATTATTTGTGAATAAGGGGTGAAGCTATAAACCTATTATAATATTTCATAATTTTATTAGGGTATTGAATGCGCTACATTTGATATACCGTCTCCCCCAACAAAAGATGAGTTCACTGAAGTATATGAGGTACAAAGGCAAAATTTCATACATTTAGAAACTACAAAATGTCTGCTTTAATTATTTAACAGGATATTGACGATACACATATAATTGATCAATTATCTGCATCAGGATATGAGAGGCGAAGTGTTGGTACAAAAACAAGTGATTTAAATATACTGAAAGAAGTAACCAAGGGTGGACTAACTAATGACATGTTGGAGAATGTCAACGAGGGGCCATCGCATACTGATAATGAAGACAATACTAATAATCACGTAATAAAAGCCAAGCAAAAATTTAAATGTGGTTTCTGTGATTTTAAAAGTAGCAAGAAAGGTGAATTAAAACGTCATGTCTTTGATCTTCATAAAGGTAAAAATTATGTACTTTATTTTTCACATTTAATTTATTTAATATCCCTTTTTACAGATACCATCTTATGTCATATATGTTTCAAAATCTTTGAATTGCCAGATGAAATGGATATACATAACAAACTTGTACACGATAGTGATTCTGATATGTCCTGCCCTTGGTGTAAGAACTCTTACACTATGCGTATTGATGAGCTCATTAAACATCTACGAATCAGACATCCTTTTGTTTATAAAAAATATTTCCCTCCAAAGCGTGTGCTTCGTAGAGAAGATAATCCATTACAATGTGAACGTTGTCAAAAAATTTTCAGCTCAATCTATGATTTAGCTGAACATAAACGTGAACATAAATTTGACTGTGCAATTTGTTCTTTGAGTTTTGAAAAAAAGAATGTTTACAAAGCACATATGAAACGTATCCATAATAAAACATTAACTACTTTAAAAGAACCTTCAACAAAATGCCATGAGGTCAAAAAAAGCTTATCCGGTTTACAAATTGATATCAATACTCCAGACCAATTAGAGATCTTGGATGATGCCAGAAAACAGCAAGAAGTACCATCGGAAAATGAAAAAAATGGAAAGAAATTTCTATGTGCTTATTGCCGTGAGTATATTACACGTGTTCATACATATTTCGCCCTAACGGCTAGGCATGTTTGTAAATGTACGAAATGTTATTTTAATTTTGCAGCACGTAAATTTAAAAACTCAGCTCATGTTAAAACACATGAACAGAAAATACATCAGAGCTCAATGACGGAACGGGAGAAATGTCCAATATGCAAAAAAATACTGGATGCACAATATTTGAAAACCCATATGGCAAATATACATAATCCAGAGCGTAAATTTAAATGTGAGATATGTGGAAATTCATACAGAAGTAACGCTCAACTTTGGAATCATAAATACTTACATTTAAATCGCAAGCATCAATGTACTCTATGTACTAAACGATTTGTTGGTTCATATGAACTTAAAGTGCATATGCGTGTGCATACCGGGGAGGAGCCATATGCCTGTCATTTATGTGACCGGCGTTTTAAAATCAAAGTACACCTAACCTATCACCTACAACAACACGCTGGAGTCAAGCAAAAATGTAAAGTATGTGGCAAAGAATTTAATCGTGGATTGAAGCAACACTCGTATACACATACCGGCATGCCGTATAGATGCACTGTTTGTGATTTCAAAGTTGCGAACCGAAATGCGTAAGATTTAGAAAACAAATCATTATAATTCTTTACACAGGCGATCCCGTTTAACATGGGGGTCACATCAAAGTTTTTATTGAAAATTGTCGATTGATATATGAAAAAAAAAAACAATTTTTCACTTTGCTTACGTCCAAAAATATCACTAAAAGCGTCGAAAGACGCATTTTGAAGCCAGGACTGCGAATCCGAAAGAAGAAAGTTGTGATGTATATTGAAACGATTTTCCGTCATCCCTTGTCGTTCGAAGAACAAAAATCGACACTGGTGATGGCGCAACGCCGAAACCGGTTTGTCTCAAATCCAAATTTGACAAGGGATGACGGAAAATCGTTCCAATATATATCATTTATCCACCCTGTCGGAAATTCAACAAAACAAAATAAGTCAAGAAAGTATGTTCTATGGATCCCACGCCCGGTATCGAAGCGGTCCGGGGTAATTTTTCGGCGTTTACTTCTTTATATTAGTTTCGTTTGACGTTTTTATCCCAATTTCCATACAAAACTGGAAAATCTTGCAATCTTTTTTTGAGGTACTTCCCGGAGAGCTTGAAACTTGGAATACACATCAGAATCCAATGACACTTGACCATGAGGGAAAAACAAAGCAATTGGCCGCTCGCTTGCATGCTACGCGTCCCCGATATGGTTGCCGAGCCTAGGGCCTACTGATTGGATGAAAATGCAGTCCTAACAAAGCACTGCTCTCAGAATCGCTACGGGCTGTCTTATGTCCACAAAACACCATGCACACAATCAGGCGAGAGTAGTCTCCATTAGGGAGTGAAATGAAATGCGTACAAAGAGTTTCTGTTGAATATACAGAAACCTGGGCATCACAACAGATATCTGGTTGAATATGCCCCACATCCGAGGACCTAAGATGTAGGGGTGGGACTATTCGAATACAAATTATTCGAATAATAAACTCTTTTATTCGCCAGGTATTCGTAATCCGAATAATATTTATTCGAATTTCTTATTCGTTTATTCGCTTTCATTTATTCGAATTCCTTTCCTTATTTTTAGGATAGTAAAATAAAGACATTACGTTTATGTTACGCTCATCGCTTGTGCAGATGAGCATGCACATATATGTATACGTACATATATTTATGTGTGTATAGATGCATATGTGCATATATTTTTGTTTGTTTGGAGTTGCTTTGTTAATATTCTTTTATTTAGTTACATATATTTACGTGACCAAAGTTGTGCTTGAGTCTTGAGCTAGAAATAGTTATCGGGGTCGTTTACTGCTGTACTGATCATAGAACTTTGTTTATTAGTAAACGGGTGTGGAAATGTTCATACATAGTGGTACATGTAAAATATTGTACCTAATTTTAATAAGATTAATATGGTAGGGATTTTTGTTTCCCATATACATACATACATTCATACATACATTCAAAGTGAACAATTTTTTTTAATTTCATGATAAAATTTCTTTTATTTATTTCTTTTATATACATACAATAAAAACAATTTCAGCTTAATTACTCATTTCAGTGTCATATAAAGCTGATTTTCTTATTTATATATATGTAAATGATGACTTGGTTCTAAAATCTGTGTAAATATTAATTTTTTTTTATTTAAAAATATTAAAGCTGATACAAGATATGGTTTAAGTTTACTTCTTGAAGGCTTAACAATATTACCTGCACTTGAGAAATCTCGCTCGGAACATGTAAAAATATTTTTTTAATGGTGACCAAAAGATATCAAAACAAAATTTTTCCATACAACTTACATACATACATATGTATGTAGGTATGTATATGGGAAACAAAAATCCCTACCATCTTAATCTTATTAAAATTAGGTACATATTTTACATATTTTAATTCAGAAACAAATCGATCTCAGATTATATTGAAAACTTAAATGACAATATTAATGATGATTACAAAATATGGAAAGCTACGAGATACCTGAAACGCCCAAAAAAGAGAAATGTACCTATAAAGGACTGTAATGATGTATGGTGTAGATCTGATAAAAGCAAGGCAGATGCATATGCCAAACACGTGGAAACAACATTCACACCCTATACAACCAGTCATGACAACGAAACCGATATTCTTCAGTTTCTTGATGCTCCATGTCAATTATCGTTGCCTATCAAACATATAACACCTAAAGAAATTCGTATTGAAATCGAAAAGCTTGGCAAAAATAAGTCTCCAGGATACGACAAAATTGATGCTAAAGTAGCCAAGTGCTTACCAAAAAAAGGTATAATGTTTTTGACACTAATATACAATTCTATATTAAGGTTAAGTCATTTCCCTACGCAGTGGAAATGTGCAGAAATTGTGATGGTCCCCCAGCCTAACAAACCAGAAAACGAAATAACCTCATATAGGCCCATCAGTTTATTGACACTGTTCTCAAAAATATTTGAGAGAATATTTTTACGTAGAATCTCGCCAATACTTAAAGAAAATAATATAATACCTGACCATCAATTTGGTTTTCGGCGATATCATGGTACACCTGAGCAATGCCACCAAGTTGTAAATTTCATTGTTGACTCTTTTGAACGAAAAGAATACTGTTCAGCTGTGTTTTTGGATATACAACAAGCATTTGATAAAGTTTGGCACTATGGCTTGCTATATAAAATTAAAGAATTATTCCTCTCACCAATTTATCTGATTCTAAAGTCGTATCTTGCTAATAGATCCTATTATGCAAAAGTTAATGATGATACCTCTACCATAACATACATTAAAGCAGACGTACCTCAGGGAAGCGTTCTCGGACCAGTCCTTTACACAATTTTTACATCCGACATGCCAGAAACTGAAAATGTATTTATTGCTACATATGCTGATGACACGGCTATACTAGCGTCCAATGTATCTCCAATCGAAGCTTCCAACCTAGTCCAGAAGGAACTAAATGAGATCCAGTCCTGGTTAGACCGTTGGAAAATGAAGGTCAACTCAAATAAATCTGTGCATGTGTTATTCACATTAAGGCGAAATGACTGCCCCCTTGTCGTATTTATGGTAATACCATTCCAAAACGTGACAGCGTCAAATATTTAGGCTTGCATTTAGACAAGCGGCTAACATGGAAATGTCATATTCAAGCCAAAAGAACGCAGCTAAAAACTAAAACTAAAAAACTATATTATATAATTCACCTCTATATCTCGAGACTAAACTCTTATTATATAAAGCTATATTAAAACCAGTATGGACTTATGGCATACAGCTTTGGGGTACAACATCAAATTCAAATATAGAAATATTACAAAGATATCAGTCTAAAACCTTAAGATTGATCACAAATGCGCCCTGGTTCATCACAAATAAAGCCATCCATTCAGATCTAAATATTCCGTTTATAAAAAATGAAATTAATAGATTCAGTGCAGCATACCTACGCAGAATCAGCTATCATGACAACCTGCTGGCTATTACGTTATTAGATGAAACCAACGAAATCATAAGGCTTAAAAGACATCATGTTCTAGACCTACCGTTTAGAAACTAACTAAAAAAAAAACGAAAAACAAAAAAAAAAAAAAAAGTAAAACATAATAATCAAACTACTAATTAATTGATTCTTTCTTTCTCTACATCTAAATATGTATATGTTATCATATGTATATGTACGTTGTACATTTGTCACTGTATTATTATTGACCTCGCTGGCTTATTGTTCTATGAATAGATTGCAAATATATATATACAAAAAAAAAAAAAATATTTTACATGTACCATTATGTATGAACATTTCCACACCTGTTTACTAATAAACAAAGTTCTATAATCAGTACAGTGGTAAACGACCCCGATAACTGTTTCTAGCTTAAGACTCAAGCACAACTTTGGTTACGTAAATATATGTAACTAAATAAATGAATATTAAAAAGCCAACCTAATATAAACGCACGCAAGTCATTTTCTGTCAAAAATGTCTCATGCACATACAACTTGTATGAGAGCAACTCAAATTGAATTTGCTGCGTGAAAACCTAACTCGATTTCCAATTTTTGTTCTGCGTGAAATTTCGATTTGACGTTTGCACACATGCTTAACAATATTACCTGCACTTGAGAAATCTCGCTCGGAACATGTAAAAATATTTTTTTTAATGGTGACCAATTAGATGTTTATACAAGCCAAAAGATATCAAAACAAAATTTTTCCATACAACTTACATACATACAAATGTATGTAGGTATGTATATGGGAAACAAAATTCCCTACCATCATAATCTTATTAAAATTAGGTACATATTTTACATGTACCATTATGTATGCACATTTCCACACCTGTTTACTATTAAACAAAGTTCTATGATCAGTACAGTGGTAAACGACCCCGATAACTATTTCTAGCTTAAGACTCAAGCACAACTTTGGTTACGTAAATATATGTAACTAAATAAATGAATATTAAAAAGCCAACCTAATATAAACGCACGCAAGTCATTTTCTGTCAAAAATGCCTCATGCACATACAACTTGTATGAGAGCAACTCAAATTGAATTTGCTGCGTGAAAACCTAACTCGATTTCAAATTTTTGTTCTGCGTGAAATTTCGATTTGACGTTTGCACACATGCTTTACATTGTCGCAACGCATGCTTAAGCTGGAGTCATTGGTGCCGTATGTCGTATCGCTGTATCCGTATCCCTAACGTAATCAGCTGTTTATCGTTACGACGGTGAACCAAAACCCAATTGGTTGGCTACGATATGGTTACGACCTTAGCGGCACCAATAATCGATTGCATTGATACTCATAAGGTTGGTCGAATCAGCTGTTAAAAGGTTACCGATACGGTTACCGATAAAGCACCAATGTCTCCAGCTTTATGCTGCAGACATTGGTGCTTTATCGGTAACCTTATAACAGCTGATTCGACCAATTTGAGAATCAATGCAATCGATTATTGGTGCCGCTAAGGTCGTAACCATATCGTAGCCAACCAATTGGGTTTTGGTTCACCGTCGTAACGATAAACAGCTGATTACGTTAGGGATACGGATACAGCGATACGACATACGGCACCAATGACTACAGCTTTATTTGTGTTAGGGCGAAAAACGCCGCCCTACAAGACAGGTACCCGTTACCTAATCGATTACTTAATCGTTACCAATAACTTCCCTACAAGAATACTGACTATCATCTGATTGTCAGCAATATCAACCTAACGATCAGCGCCTCATACAAACTTTCTATCACAAACTTAAGGGGACTTGCGCAAATGTGATGTAAACAACTGTGTACGTTTGAGTTTTTGTCTCCTTCTTATACACCAACATGGCCTACTGATTAAGTATATAGCCGTACTGCTCACTCTCATTCATTTTCCTGGATCAGTGCTGACACTAACTATCAAAAAGTGTCATAAATGATAGTTTACTGTAGATATCAGGTTTGACTGTTATACTATCATAAATGACCATTGATATATTCCGCCAAAAATGAAACAATGCTTTTTGCTTTTTATTTACTTTATTTCATTACATTTTTAATTTTGTACGTGATAAAAGCATACGTGTTTCTTATTTGTTTAAAATAAATAGTTTTATAAGAATTCGAGTTCAGAATGTTCAATTTAAATTCAGAAAATAAAACAACAGAAGAGCGCTTTCCTCATGCGGAAACACATTTAAAAATGAATCACCATTAACCACTATTATTTTTCGCGTATCAATTTTTTGAGTGCGCCCCATACATTCCGACAGCTTTTGGTATTTTTTAGTATTATTTTCGATTTTTTTTCTTTTAGCATGGAGCTTTGAAATGCTATCTTTTTTATTTTTTAAACTTATTTTTTATATGGTCTTCGTCGGTTGAAAATGGTGGAATTTAAAAAATAACAAAACAACCGTGATAATCATTTGATTGTGATATGACAGTCACTA
Organism: Eurosta solidaginis; assembly: GCF_040869045.1. NCBI lineage: Eukaryota > Metazoa > Arthropoda > Insecta > Diptera > Tephritidae > Eurosta > Eurosta solidaginis. The sequence goes on along the minus strand of NC_090322.1, from coordinate 217,451,569 downwards.
GTGACAACATGATTATATCGGATAAACTGTTTTCGCATACATAAAATTCCGTTGAGAATTATGTATCTGACTCACATGCATAATGGTATCTGCTGTATGTTCTTTTGTTCTGTACCAGGTGTCCGAAGCTTTCCCAGTTTGTGTCCTTTTTCATGATTATAGGCTGTCGTTGGGAACATGCTGACATGCGTGAGCGAACAAAGGAACATACATAAATTTGAGTATCAATGTTTACGTCATCGCAGGATCAGCATTGTCAATTACAAGTTTGAGTGTATTAGTAAAACTATCAGCGTTTCTTGTAGGGTTGGTCACCAATTATCGTCTTAATGACTTTTACATTGCTGTCGTGAAAAACCCTACAAGAATACTGATTATCATATGACTATCATCTGATTGTCAGCAATGTCAACCTAACGATCAGCGCCTCATACAAACTTTCTATCACAAACTTAAGGGGACTTGCGTAAATGTGATGTAAACAACTGTGTACGTGTGAGTTTTTGTCTCCTTTTTATACACCCACATGGCCTACTGATTAAGTATATAGCCGTACTGCTCACTCTCATTCCTTTTCCTGGATCAGTACTGAAACTCTAACTATCAAAAAGTGTCATAAATGATAGTTTACTGTAGATATCAGGTTTGACTGTTATACTATCATAAATGACCATTGTTATATTCCGCCAAAAATGAAACAATGCTTTTTGCTTTTTATTTACTTTACTTAATTACGTTTTTAATTTTGTACGTGATAAAAGCATACGTGTTTCTTATTTGTTTAAAATAAATAGTTTTATAAGAATTCGAGTTCAGAATGTTCAATTTAAATTCAGAAAATAACAAAACAACGGAAGAGCGCTTTCCTCATGCGGAAACACATTTAAAAATGATTCACCACTAACCACTATAATTTTTCGCGTATCAATTTTTTGAGTGCGCCCCATATGTACATTCCGACAGCTTTTGGTATTTTTTTAATATTATTTTCGATTTTTTTTCTTCTTTTAGCATGGAGCTTTGAAATGCTCTCTTTTTCATTTTTTAAACTTATTTTTTATATGGTTTTCGTCGGTTGAAAATGGAGGAATTTAAAAAATAACAAAACAACCGTGATAATCATTTGATTGTCATATGGCAGTCAGTAGTGACAACATGATTAAATCGGATAAACTGTTCTCGCATACATAAAATTCCGTTGAGAATTATGTATCTGTCCCACATGCATAATGGTATCTGCTGTATGTTCTTTTGTTCTGTACCAGGTGTCCGAAGCTTTCCCAGTTTGAGTCTTTTTTCATGATTATAGGCTGTCGTTGGGAACATGCGGACATGCGTGAGGGAACAAAGGAACATACATAAATTTGAGTATCAATGTTTACGTCATCGCAGGATCAGCACTGTCAATTACAAGTGTGAGTGTATTAGTAAAACTATCAGCGTTTCTTGTAGGGAAGGTAACGCATGCGCTCTCTCAAAATAGTGTCCGTGTGACTCGCTTTCTCGCTCTTACCTATTGTGTTTTCGACATTCCTTCTCGCTCGATGTTATTTACATTTTTAAGTTACTTCATTAGGTATGTTTTCGTTATCGCTAACCAAAATATATGCAACAACAACAACTCGGGTAACTGACCTATCGGTTACCCGTACCGGTTACCTTCTGTCAATTCGCTTTTTATATGAATGAAACGCGTCCCTTTTGTTTAAATAATATTTAATTATGAATAAATTATGTATACAATGGTTTTTACAAATAATTTCCTTAATTTTCTAGTAAGCCTTACATATGTGCATATTTATATGTACAAACTACATATGTAAAGACATAAACTTATTTGTAGTCGTGCCCTTTCTGAAACCATTTTAAGTTTCGAAGCTCACACTGATGGTGCTCACTTTTTCCTGCGCGGGTGGTGTTGTTAGCATCAGTTTGCATAGATATGAGTGTTGAAGATATAATACCGGAATATATGCAGCCCCATTTCGTGCTATCAAAGTCGATTTGCAGGTGATGTTGAGCCTTTGAACTTGACCCTTTCCCATAATATGCGTGGTAGGGCCTTATATGTGATACTAAAAAGGCCGAGGGACAGTTGTCGCAGTTTTCTTGTAGTTTGAGCAAATGTACGTTCTTCTTACAGCCACAGCTGGAATATTGCTATGCCCACATCATCAAATCGAATTACCTAGAATGAAAAAGAAACGAATATCAGTAAGGATAGATGATAAGTTTTTAATATAACCGGAAGTGCTTAATAAATACAAGATACTCAAGGGGATTTCAGATAACCAGAATCAGGACCTGTAAAGTAAATTCAAGTGAACCTCCACCATGGTCCCGAAGATTATAACAAGGGATAATTGATAGATGTTGGAGTAATATATAGTAAATTAGGCGTGCTACAAAAACAAAAACGAATAAATGCAGATGACTGTTTAATCCATTATGCGAAGTTCTTTGAATGGATGTGCAAATTGAAACGGGCAAAGTACTGCTAAAACTGCTTTCCCCGAGTAACCCGGGAACGAATTGATATGACTACGTCTATTCTTCTTTAGCAGCAGTGCCGAGCACCAGTTCTGTTTTGGACAGGAAAGTAAACGTTTGGTTGTCTGCAAGTTTATCATATGCCAGTACAGAACATACTCGTTTTCTGGATCTGAGCAGTCCATCTAATTTTCCCAGATTTTCTGGGCTCAGCGAGGGTATCCTCCTGAATGGTGCATGTGTACCCTGCTGCCTTGCCTGGCCGCTCACCCAACAACACCAGGCACGACGGAACTTGCCTTGCGACACCCAAAGTGCACTCACGCTTCTCATGGCTCCAGCGGGTTAGTGGGCTTAGAGTATACCCGTAGCTATGCCTGTCGTAAGAGGCGACTAAAATACCAAATTGATTCAAGGGGTTTTGTAGCGCAATCATTTCAATGGGTTGCCAGTGGAATATATAGCCTCTCCAACCCAATTGTCAACGTCGCCTACCCGTGGCGAATCCTGTTTCTTTAACAGCCGAGGCTCTGGCGACCTCATGTTCCTTATGAATCTACATTTGAAGGCGCTTAGTTAGCTGACATCGCTTACTTAACCGGTAGATTCTAAAGTAAAAACCAAAACACAAAATATAGGTTAGGTTGAAGTGGCCGGTTCATGAGGATCTCACATAGACTGAATGAGTCCGTAGTGTTACCAGAAGTTTGTTTTAACGACCAAGCTGAAAACCCTATCAAGAACCAGGACCTATGTTATAAAAAAACTCCGTCCTCTTGACAAATACTAGAAGCTTCCTAGGACTTAAGCCACTTGCTGCTTCTAGATCTGACAGCTTTATCACTCCTAATAGCTGGAGCCTTAGCCTGGCAAGCGCTGGGCACGATATTTCTCAGGGGGCCCAGTATTTCTCGGGGGGCGCCCGCGATTTAGAGGTACTAAGAAATTTTTTTTAATTCAGGAGAGTCTTTAGTTGTTCCATGTTGAAATTTTAAGCCGAATTTCAAAAGCAACGAATGTTGATAATGATTTTTTACCTGGTCCCTCGAACAGTGAGGAGACAATAAAAAATCAAACAAAAATATATGTTTACATGAATCCGAAATCGTAAAGTTTTCGTGGTAACACTGATGAAGGTTCATCTTCAAAAAGCCTTCCAACAATACCACCAACTCTGTATCAAAGTCTAGATTATTTAAACGACTTCGATATCGGTACCATGAATAATGAGTTTTTGCGATCTGAAGAAGTCAACGAAATAATTCGTCGAGGTCATCAAAAGTGCCCTGTTATTTTTCCACGTGATTGTCATGACGAGGCATTTCCTACCTCGTTGTTAAACAGAATCTTGCCAAATGGAGAGAAAGTGGAGCGTCACTGGTTGGTGTGGAGTGCCAGTAGCAATGCTTTTTATTGCCTACCATGTCGTCTGTTAAGCACCAATACTTTAAATCGACCTAAAATTTGTTGTCCTGGCGAATATTCGAAATTCCAGGTATGGAAGAAGCTATACGCTAAACTGCCATCACACGAAAATACTGAAGATCACATTAAATGTTATATTCAATGGCGATCTTTACAAAACCTAATTCGAAAGGAGGCTACAATTGATACACTTATCAATGAACAGCTAATCACTGAAACTCAAAAGTGGAAAGAAATTTTATATAGAATTTTGGACACTATTTTTTTTCCAAAAAGCGAAAGGATGGACATTTTTTGGGCATCTAAGATCTCATAAGCCATTATGATCCGATACTTAGAGATCATTTGGAGAAAGTTAGGATTTCACAATAGCAGCACAAACGTTTACAAGTTCACTATCTTTCCCCAGACATGCCGAACGAGTTTATAGAAATTTGTGCAAAGCATGTGAGGGAAACTATATTAGATCAAGACAAGAAAGCTAAGTATTTTGCTATTATCGTTAATGCTATGCTTGATGCTAGTCACGTTGACTACGTTCATTTTGCGCTCACTCCATTTCAATTCGAAAGCAACAAATTTACAATTCCAGAACAGATTTTGGCTTTCGTGAATTGTAACCAAACAACTGCTCAGAAAATCGCTGATCTAATTTGCCATACATGATTGAAGATTGTCGTGCACAAGGGTGCGATAACGGCGCCAATATGAAAGGAGCTTACAAGGAAGCACTACGTCACATTCTCGACAAAAACTCGAATGATGATTACTCGCCTTGTGCAACCCGCAGCTATGATAGCGTTTTCTTTTCTGGATAAAGTGTTACGCAAGCGTTGTTGTTCTATTCTAAAAAACAGGCAAAGCCTTTACGGGGCATTTCGTTCTTTTGTGAAAATTCTTGCCTGCTAGCAAAACGCAAAAGCGTTACACTTTTACCCTGTATAAAATGGCGGTGTGGCAGTGCAACTTTGTGAAACTCTCAATTCGCTCTTAAGTTCCACATATACTCTGTTAATATGAGTGAATTTGGTGAGTTGAAATGTTCTTTGTATGCACTATAAATGTTGACCATTTTCTGGGGTAGGAGTAACTCTATTGCTGTTGTTGTTGTTGTAGCGATAAGGTTGCTCCCCGAAGGCTTTGAGGAGTATTATCGATGTGATGGTCCTTTGCCGGATACAGATCCGGTACGCTCCGGTACCACAGCACCATTAAGGTGCTAGCCCGACCATCTCGGGAACGATTTATGTGACCACATTAAACCTTCAGGCCATTCCCTCCCTCCCTACCCCCAAGTTCCATGAGGAGCTTGGGGTCGCCAGAGCCTCGTCTGTTAGTGAAACAGGATTCGCCGCGGATAGGTGAGGTTGACAATTAGGTTTGGGGAAGCTATATATTGCGCTGGCAACCTGCAGGGTTGCGCTACACAGCCCCTGGAATCTGATATTTTAGTCCCCTCTTACGCATACGACAGGCATACCTACCGCGGGTATATTCTGACCCCCTAACCCGATTGAGTAGAGTATTACCATTTACTTAGGTAACAATTTATTTCAGAAAAGAAAACGCTATCAATTTATGTGATGTTGATGCTGCAGAATGTTGTACGGCTGCAATTATTTTCTTCGGCAGCACTCCACAACGATGTGACATCCTCAAAAAAAATGTACCTAGCTCTCTTCATAGTCTTTCAGCCAAAAGCCAAATTTGACTGCGCAAGCATACGGCGATGTTACCGGCATTCTCAAGTACATCAACAAGTTCGAATGTATCTTGCTGTCCTCAATTTGGTTCAAAACCCTACCATTAATGAAAGAAGCGTGGTCCTCCAAGCGAGAGACGCCACCACAGATGTTGAGGTCCGACATCTAGATGCCTTATTAGCTGCTTTGAAGTTGATCAGGAACCAATGGGAAACAATTTTAAACGAATGCAAAACAGTTGCTATTCAATGGAACATCTCGCCAAAGTTTCCGGACATTCGAAAGAGAAAACCCAAAAGGCGTTCTGAAGATAATTTAAATGAGATGATTACGGATGATTCAGAGTCTGATTTCAAAAACAATACATTCTTGGTGATCGTTGATTCAATAATCACTGGCATTACTGAACGATTTGCAGCTATGAGAAATTTGAACGAAAAGTTTTCCTTTTTGTGGCAATTTAAGACATGGATGAAACTACGGTTCGGGCGAGCGCAGCAAAATTTGTCGAAAAATACAAGTCGGATATTTCTCAAACCTTAGAATGTGAAATAGTTCACTTGAAACACATTTACGAAGCAAATTTTGATAAAGGTCTGTCACCATTGGAATTGCTAAATGCCGTCTATTTTCAAAATATGTATACAAATTTCCCCCAACTTTTGTATTGGTTTACGTACCTTTTGCACTTTACGTGTCACTGTATCTAGTCCAGAACGTTCCTTCAGCGTCCTTTCAACAATGAAAGACTTTCCAAGATCGTGTTCATCTAAAGAGCGAGTTTTAGGACTTGCCACGCTTTGTGTTGCATCCATTTTGGCAAGACAGTTAAATTTTGATATTATTATAAAAAATTTTGCAGCGAAAAAAGCATGTAAAGCCACTCTTTGATATCCGAACATTCTATATTGAATAATTAAAATTTATAATCATCATTAAATTTATCAGAAATGTATGAAAATGTTACCAAATAACTAGAAAAGATTATTTGAAATAATATGTGGCTGTTAAAAGAGAATTTTATTTCTACGTTACAATAAAATAAAACAAATAGTAAATATTCTGTGTTAATTTTATTGTCAGCTCTTAGCCAAACATCATTTAGTTGTTGTGGCAAAAATTTTTTTTTGATGGAATCCATCAATAATGATTTATGAATGAAACGTCATTAATTCACGTTAATCAAATGAATTAGTGGATTTTTTATAGGGGGCCCATACATTTTTTTAGTCCCGCGCCCGGATTTTCTCTCTACGGCCCTGGTTCGAAGACGCCAGAGGGGATTGAAGCCAGAGTCTCCGTACCCAGAGCCAAAATATCAGTACCTCTAAAAGCACATACGAGCAGCTTTCAAGCGGAAGTATTCGCCATATGTTGGTGCGCTAAGCTGAACCTTCAGCGCTGATACTCCAATGAAACAATTGCCATACTCAGTCAGACAGTCAGGCCCCACTAAAGGCAATTGTGGCGTTCGAAATAAAGTCAGCACTGGTCCTTGGGTGCACAACGTAGTACTGTTGCACTGGGTCCCAGACCACAGGGGAGTGCAGGGTAATGAGCAGGCAGACTCTAGTGTTTAGTTTGTTGCGTACCTCCCACAAATTATCATCCTCCCAGCAGATTCATGCAGCGGGTCTGCGCCATACTCTCCTCCTCCGGGAAGGTATCGAAACCAATCCGTGTCCTTCTGACCCCAGCCATGAGAAATGGTTTTGCTGCGTTTGCCGGAAAAGAATCTTTTTAGGACGGTCATACTCTTGTCAGTGTGTCACGTGCAAGGGATGGTTGCATCGGACAGGTTGCTCTGGGCTTGATCCCAAAACCCGACGTCCTCGTAATTTTTACAAATCTTTTGTGGCTTCTTGTTGTTCACGCCCTCATTACATTATGAGAAAATACGGGACCTGAGAACACAGCCGTATGAAGCTGAAAAACACAAGCAGGTCCTGAGTGAACTCCACAAACAGGCGTCGGACCTCTATGCCAGGAATTGCCCGGTGAATCCTGTACTCAAAGAAAAAAACTAGCAGAGTAGGAAAGCACTCTCCCCAAGGAATTGGGAGTCACTCTAGCCCAACTTCGATCTGGATACTGTAACAGGTTAAACTCTTACCTATCCAGAATCAACCCCGACATACAAAACATATGTCCTGCTTATAATGTGTCCCCACATGACACCAACCATCTCTTTAGCTGTATTGTGGAATCAACGCCTCTAACACTCCTCTCATTATGGTCCACCCCTGTTGAAACTTTCTGTTTCCTTGGACTCCCGTTAGAGGACATTGATGACAATTTGTGATCTGTCGCACCTATTGGATGGGGCGAAGCACTGCTACAACAAGAGCAGGCGGACAACCCGGAAAGAGAGGCAGGAACTGCATGACCCATCGATCCCGAGCCTTTCCTGTCAGTTGGCTCACAGGGGTTTTTAGTAGGAGAAGGGGGGGGGGGGGGGAGAGAAGAACACTGGAGCAATACGCCAGGTTTGAGACAATCTAAGTTACTGTTAGGAAGTTATAGCACAAGTCGCTACAGGGCAATAATAGACCTATCGAAAGATAACCGAAGAATCCCAATAGCTATTCTTACAGGTCATTATAGACTGAGCAGCCGTATGCAGAAAGTGGGCATACTATCGAATAACACATGCCGATTTTGTGATCGATCAGCAGACGGCGGACCATATCCTCCAAGAATACGAGGCAATCTCAAAACGTAGGGCTAAGTTTTTGGGCTCACCATGGCCAGTGCATTCCCACATTTAATCCCTCAAGTCAAGAACTCTGCTAGGGTTCATCAAAGAAGTCGGCTACGATGAGGTGCTGTGAAGGAGATGTGCAAGTCACTGTGCAATCCTCAATAAATTATCTATCTACGTTCCGGTAACAAGCACCATTGAGGTACTAACCCGACCATCTCCGGACCTATTGATATGACTACATTGAACCTTCTAGGGATTGAATATTAATAATGACCGCAATGCGAAAGTCTGCTAAAATTTACCATTCTCCATGGAATGCTACATATATAACTACCCACGTTTTGAATCAGTAATGAAAAGAGCAAAATTTACTAAAATTTTAACTGGTTGTGGGTAAGGTGTTGATGTCCTCTCTTAACGCAATGTAATGGCAACGGCGACGCAGGGAAAATAAAAAAAATCCTATAAATCTACTGATCATAATTAATTAATCCCTCCCTTTCTATGCAGTTGTATGCATACATACATATGGGTTTTGTTCTCCAAACGCTATTTAAAGAAATCAATTGGTATTTACATGAACTTCGAACTCTTTGGTATTTGCCTTCTTCAGTTGATTATCAACAAAAGCATGACAAATTATCACTAACAAATTCATACATGTTGTTTATATATTTAATATGGTAAGCAATTTACTTACCCTTTCTGGTGCGATGATCCTGTACAATCGGGCTTGACTAGACGAGATTTATTTTGCTTTAACATAGCGTGCTTAACGCGAACCATATCATGTTAGGGCACAATTTCGATTATGCAACCAATCAAAGAAATGTCGTGCTTGTAATACTGCTATGATAGCAGCAGCAGCTCCCGGTGGCGGCACATAAACAACAGTTGCATGCGGATCAGTTGCATTTTTTGCTTCGGCTACCTATTCAATTTTAATTCACATTACATTATCTACTATTGCAATTTTTAATCAATACAAATCAATATAAATTACCGAAGCAAATACTGGCAAACGAAGATGCGTAGTTCCACCCTTTTTTGGGAAAATACATCCAACCAATTTTGTACCGTATTCCAAAGCATGTTGGTTGTGGAAAGTACCTTGTTTACCGGTAAATCCTTGGCAAATGTCACGTGAATCTGCATTTAATTGTAGGTTTCTTGTTGTTTTGGCATATCCTGAGCTGAATCGCACCCCGGCAGAGATGATATATATTAGAATATAACATTTTTTTTTATTATTTAAAAATACACATACGTATGAATGAAAAGCAGAGAGTAAATGATGTTGCTTTGGTTGTAACGATAAGGACACTCCCCGGGAGCGATTTAGTATGACCACCTGAAAGCTTCTAGGCCATCCCGTCGATTCTATACAACTTTCAGATTCTAAAAACGGATCTCGACACGCGTCTTTTGATCCACCTTTGTTTAGGTTGTGCACTGTCTTGAAAACGGTACCTTTTTTGGTTTTGGAAATCGAATCTTCCAATTCCAATTGGTGGCAAGAGGACTTGGCTGCCTCTAGTTAATGCGCCAGGTTAATTTAGAAGTGCCTAAACAGCTAACACACGTCACACCTAAAAGCCCGTAGCACAAGCACTTTTTTAGTTTTTTAGTTTAATTACCACAATTATAGTTTTTCATCGTTTTAAAATGTTTTCCGGAATAATTAATAAATTGTCGTATTAAGATGACGCTGGATTCCGTTCTTGTCTTTTCGCGCGAGTGGACGTGCAGTGTCATCCTCAACTCAACGTCAATTTTCGGGCTTTTTTGCGTTGAGTGGAAAATATAAAATAGGCCTCAAGGTTGGCTACTTTGCTTCCCTCGGGCGTTTTGGCGGTGTTAGGAGATGCAGTGCCTCCCTGACCTGGAGTTAGGGTGGTTTTATGCACTCCTAATAGGAATCACCATATAGGCGGCCACCGTGGTGTGATGGTAGCGTGCTCCGCCTATCACACCGTATGCCCTGGGTTCAACTCCCGGGCAAAGCAACATCAAAATTTTAGAAATAAGGTTTTTCAATTAGAAGAAAATTTTTCTAAGCGGGGTCGCCCCTCGGCAGTGTTTGGCAAGCGCTCCGGGTGTATTTCTGAAATGAAAAGCTCTCAGTGAAAACTCATCTGCCTTGCAGATGCCGTTCGGAGTCGGCATAAAACATGTAGGTCCCCTCAGGCCAATTTGTAGGGAAAATCAAGAGGAGCACGACGCAAATTGGAAGAGAAGCTCGGCCTTAGATCTCTTCGGAGGTTATCGCGCCTTACATTTATTTTTTTTAATAGGAATCAGTGACATTAAAAAATGGCGTGGTGCCAACTAAAAACCTAACCTCAAAATTATAAATACATACATAGACTAACAGAAAACTTAGCGTGATGCCATAAAAATCAAACGGTTTTATATACGAACGGGACTTTTACATTGGAAATATGGCGTGGTGCCAAGAAAAAACCTAACCTTAATATTATACATACATACATACATAAACTGATGGAAAACCTGGCGTGACGCCATAAAAATCAAATGTGTTTTATATACGAACGAGACTTTTACCCATAACGGGATACTGGATTTATCACGAAAAAGGAGGGATAACCTGGCTGTGTTGGAGCACTGCTCCTTGCCATCAATTTCAAACTCAAAAAAAAAAAAAAAAAAGATGACGCTGTCATTTCGATGACAGCAAGAAACGTCGATGTGTTAGCGGAGAGCGAAAAAAGCTTTGAATGTGTGGGTGAACTAGTTATCTCCGTCTTGTAGGGCGGTTGTTTGCGTGCGCTAAAAAAACGAACGCAATGTCTTTTATTTTACTATCCGAATAATAAGGAAAGGAATTCGAATAAATGAAAGCGAATAAACGAATAAAAAATTCGAATAAATATTATTCGGATTATTTGAAACGAATAAATTTATTCGTTTATTCGAATATAATTCGAAAATAATCCCACCACTACTAAGATCTAAGATAAGATCTAATCTAAGCAAGCATTATGTGGAAATACGGCACCTGAGAACTCAGCCGTATAAAGAAGAAATACACAAAGAGGTGCTCAGTGGCGGATTTGCTCAGCGAACCCCGTTCTTAAAGTTAAATACAGTGCGCTCGAAAAAGAGGATAACAATGCCCCCATGTAGACACGCGTCACTGTAGCTCAACTTCGATATAGGTACTGGAACAGGTTAAACTCTTACCTATTCAGAGTCAACCTCGACATACATAATGTATGGGTACAACGCGTGCCGACATGACACCAACCTGTCCGATGCCAGGTTGGTCACGGAGATGGTCGATTTCATGAAGCGGCACAACATCCGCATTGCTGCGATTCAAGAGACTAAACTCACAGCAAGATCTGCACTGCAGACCTGTTCTGGGTATAATGTTCACAGAAAATATCGCGAGAGCGGAAATAGAGGCGGCCTCGCCTTTATCATACACCACTCTGTGCAGTATCATATATTTGATCCCGGCATCGACCGCGGGGACAGTGTCTTAGAGTGTCAAGGCTTATCTGTCCGGTCAGGCGATGTAAACCTAGATCTCATCAACATCTACATCCCTCCTGCCACCTGTTGCCCCAGTGGATACCGCCCTAATATTAGCGCTTTACTCACTAGCAACAATCGCATTATCTTAGGTGATTTCAATGCCCATCACGATCTATGGCATTCAAACTTGCGGGCGAACAGTAGGGGTGAGATGTTGGCGGATCAAATAGAAGAAACGACGTTCTGCACAATAACCGGAGACGCCGTCACACGTATGGTAGGAAGCCGCAGTCACAGTTCGCCCGATATTTCAATCGTGAGCGCAGAACTCGTAAACTGCGTCAACTGGCAGCCGATGGTAACATTGGCATCCGACCACCTGCCTATACTTTTTTCGCTCGAGAGTTCCGCCGACTTCGTCGTCACAGAAAAACGCACTATCATTAACTTAAAAAAAAGAAAGTGGGACGAATACAAATCCTTTACAGACAACCACCTTGCTGCCCTCCCTATCCCGACTGATGCCCACCAAGGGGAGCGTGCTTTCCGCAAGGTCATTGAATCCGCCTCGGCTCGTTTTATTCCCTCTGGTAGAATTCCCGAAATTCGGGCCCACTTCCCGAGGGGGGTGGGGGCGCAAGTTTAACGAGAGAACTTGACCTTATAAGACAGCTCGATCCCGGCGACCCACAACGCATCAGATTGCTTGTGGATGAACACAAGCGGGCGAAATGGGAGGGGGACCTAAGCGGTTGTAACCTCTCTGCCGGTGTAGGTAAACTTTGGTCCACCGTAAAGTCCCTATCGAATCCGTCTAGGCACAGTGACAAAGTTTCCATCGCCTTTGTCGATAAAGTGCTGTCGGATGCGAAAAAATGCGCGAGCGCTTTCTGCCGACAATATATAATGCATTCTACGGTCGACAAAGATAGACGGAGGGCCAACAGACACGCACATAAACATAAATTCAGCGCGTCACCAATTACCATCACCGCCAAAGAGGTTGAGGATGCCATCGGCCATGCTAAACCATCCAAAGCAGTTGGCCCAGACGGCATAGCCTTGCCGATGCTTAAAAGCCTAGGGAAAGAGGGTTTCAAATATTTAGCACATGTCTTCAACCTGTCTCTTTCCACCTTTGTCATACCCGAAAAATGGAAAATGGCCAAGGTGGTCCCGCTACTAAAGCCTGGGAAACCAGCTAGCATAGGAGAGTCGTATCGTCCGATATATCTCCTATCGCCAGTAGCCAAGACGCTTGAAGCCATTTTGCTCCCCTACTTTAAAGCAAATTTGCAGCTAGCCTGTCATCAGCATGGCTTCAGAAAACTCCATAGCACCACTACCGCCAAATGCCATCAACACCCAGATAAATTGCGATTTAAATCAAAACCCCACCATAGAACAGTACTCGTTGCGCTAGACCTATCAAAAGCTTTTGATACGGTCAACCATTGCACGTTATTACAAGACCTAGAAGGGTCTACCCTTCCACCATGACTTAAAAGGTGGACCGCAAATTATCTGGGTGGTCGGAAGTCATCGGTGCAATTTAGAAACGAAACATCAAAACCAAGAAGAATTAAACATGGCGTACCACAGGGTGGTGTTCTATCCCCACTTTTGTTTAATTTCTACATATCTAAGCTACCTTCGCCACCAGAAGGAGTTACTATCGCTTCCTACGCCGATGACTGCACAATGTGCCATTGGCCCAGGCCCACAGATCGATGAGCTTTGCAACAGAACAAACGGCTACCTCCCTGATCTCTCCAGTTTTTTCTCCTCGCGAAACCTGGCATTATCACCGACTAAATCCTCCGCGATCTTATTTACAACATGGACTTCCCAAATGTGGACCATTTTGAACATCCACGTCGAGACACTACGCTACTGACTGTCCTAGACCCCAAAATCTTGGATGTGTCGTTTGATCAGGATCTACATTTTGGTGAGCACGCTGCCGCAATTGTTCCGAAAATCCATAGCCGTAATAAAATCCTCAAATCCCTTGCTGGCAGTACTTGGAGAAAAGACAAAGAAACGCTCATTACCACATACAAAGCAATTGGCCAGCCGATTGCGTGCTACGCGTCCCCTATATGGTCGTACTGCTCTCAGAATCGCCACGGGCTGTCTTCTTATGTCCCCAGAACACCATCTACATAATGAGGCGAGAATACTCCCCATCAGGGAGAGAAATGAGATGCTAACCAAACAGTTCCTTTTGAATACCCAGAAAACTGGGCATCCCAACAGACATCTGATTGATGAGCCAACACCACCTAGGGGCTTAAGGAGTCATCTCCGTAAGCATTTTGAGGAAATACGGCACCAGAAACTCAGCCGTATGAAGCAAAAAACACAAGCAGGTCCTTGGTGAACTCCACAAACAGGTGTCGGAACTTTATGCCAGGAATTGCCCGGTGAATCCAGTACTCAAAGCACATTACCCAAAACTTGCAGATGAGGAACGCATACTCCCCAGGGAAACGCGAGTAACTCTAGCTCAACTTCTTTCTGGACACTGTAACAGGTTGAACTCTTACCTATCCAGAATTAACCCCGACATACAAAATGTATGCCCCGCTTGCAATGTGCCCCACATGACACCAACCATCTCTTTAACTGTAATGTGAAACCAACGCCTCTAGCACCCCTTTCATTATGGTCCACCCCTGTTGAAAGAGCAAGTTTCCTTGGACTCCCGTTAGAGGATATTGATGACAATTTGTGATCGGTCGCAGCTGTTAGGTGGGGCGAACCATGACACCAACTATCTTTTCAATCGCAATGTGGAACCAACACCCCTCTCTCTCTGGTCCATTCCTTGGACTGCCGTTAAAGGATATTGATGACAATGTGATTAGTCGCAACTATTGGATGGGCAAAGAACTGCTACAACAGCAAAAACAACAACCAGAGAAAACTCCTTTGTGTATGTTAAAATATGACCTCTTTCTACACATTTAATTAAAGTTACGTCCATTTGCCTCTTTTCAATTTTTTGTAGGGAATTTATATAAAAAACTAGCTTTACCAGGCGTACGTTGTAACGCCCGAGATAGAATGAATGTTGCGTTATTTTGTCTGTTTTGTTTTCTGATAATTTAATTTATTGTTCTGTAAATTGAATTGAATTTTGTACGCATATTTGGTGAAATATTCGTTTAAAACATTTTACTATTGTATCTTATTGTAATGCAAGTGGGTACATAATATTTTTTGTTTTTTCGTTCGGTGCAAAGATAAGCAAATTTTTTGGTTTTCCAACTCTAGAGCAAGCAACATATAGCTGGTCATGGGAAAAGCACGGACTCTAAATTTAAGCATGCAATAGTAAGCGATTGTCCTTGTGCTTGCAAAAGCAAGGCGTACATGAAGCTGTAAGCGCTTAAAATTGAATGGCAAATCTGTAGGAATGATTGGGATCCGTGCTATGTTCACATCTTCACCTTTGCTTTTACCGCTGATGATTGTTGCTTCGATTAAATTCGGTATTAATTTCTAAACGCAAAGTCCATTTGGACAATTTTGGTGGGTTCAAATTCCGAAAAAGTATGATTGGTGAGCCAATTTTCAAAGTTGATATATACGCAGGCATTCCAGGTGGTTCTAAAGAGTTTAGAAATTCAATTGGATAATTCACAATTTTATCTTCACCTGTAACTGTGTCGATCGATTTATATTTCGTCGCTTCACCAGGAAATTGGTTTTGAATGCGATCATTGATTTTGTTAACATGATCATTTTTGGGAACGAAGGTAGTTCGTTCCCATAGCCAAAAAACAAAAACATTTAAATTATTTAGAGCTTTTCGGCCGATAAAATAAAGACAAAACACAAGGTTTCTCTTTTCCTCCTACGCGTTTCGATGAAATTTTTTCATCTTCATCAGGGAGACTGTATATTTATCATAACACATTAGCTAGAATTACACAATTTACATCACTCTGTTGTTAACATAATACTTACATTCAATTTATAACATTGAAACTCTCAACATCTAATGCGGCAGTTACCCACCGACGTGTGCCGTACGTAAGGACGTTTGTCGTACGAAGCACGTTTGACCGAACTCTCAAGCCCGTAGGAATCAATGTGTGCGTCTGTGTACATGTACATAACATATTTGTGTGTGTATTGTTTACAGATAAGCACTGTTGCCATTGACCATTATGCATGCATGCTTATGGAAACATCAACTTTTTCCAATTTAATTTTTGATGTTGTAAAAGGCTGGAATTAATATTAAATAAATATAAATAGATTACATATTTTTAATCTGCACTTTCACATAATTATTTCGAATTATTTTCACAATTTTTCAAACTTTAATTAGGTGTTTTTGCATAAAATTGCAAACGGTCAAAAATTAGCGCACAAAAGTTTACTAGGCAACTCTGTCTAGTGAGAGAGCGATCAGCTGACACGTTCTTACGGAAAAATCAAAATTGTTTTGATTTCTACGTTCCGGGCTACTTACGTACGGGCGTTGCACGTCGGTGAGTTTTCGTTTACATTGCACACTCATAAGATAGGTCGTGTCAGCTGACACGTTTTTGGTACGTACGTTCGTGAGTAACTGCCGCATAACACATAAATAGAAAAGAACTTTACATTTAATTTACTGCCTCCATTCATGTTTCCTGCTTCGTCCATTGGCTGATAATGCCGTCATATAAGCGCAGTTTATATTGTTGACGTCTTCTTTGAAATTCATTGCGGTATTGATTTTTTGTTGTATTCGTAGAGCTTCCAGCGTCATTCGTGTTCGTTCTTTCCCCTCAACGTCTAATATTTTCGCGTTTTCGAAGCCGCTGTGTGTCCTTTGTTGGTCAAATTTTCGCATAGTGCTGTTGTTGTTTTTCTATTTTTGGCCTCTAGTCTATGTTCGTTAATTCGTACACTTAGCGATCGCTTCGTCGTTCCAATGTATATTTGATTGCAAGTTTCTCCTGCGCTCCCTGCGCTTTATTTCGTATACCACATTATTCTGTTGTTCTTTGTCGATTTTGTCTTTTGTTTGTGTAAAGATTGTGTTCAAAGTTCGATTTGGTTTATGCGCAAATTTTATATTGTTGTTGCGTGTGATGCTATACAACGTTTTGGTGTCCGTTAATCCTGGTATGTAATTGACGCCTGCATATATTTGCTTTTCTTTTACATTCTTTTGTTCAGTGATTCTTTGCGCGCAGTTAGTTTGACTAATTGTTGTTGTTATCCATGCGTCTATTAATGTATTAGGGTAGCCATTCTTATATAAAATATTTTTAATTTTTTTAAAATTTGTGGTCATGAACTCCTGTTCACTTAAGTTGTAGATTTTCTTTATAAAGCTTATGGCCGTGTTCTTTTTTTGCATCCATGGGTGATTTGAATGGTAGTTTATTATTCTAGATGATGATACGGCTTTAGCATACCAATTAGATTTTAGGGTTTGGTTCGATTTTATAACTTCGATATCTAGGAAGGGCAACTTGTTGTTTTTCTCTTTCTCTACTGAAAATTTTATTTTGGTATGTTGGTTATTTAGTGTTTTAAATATTTCTTCCACGTACTTAGTTTAATTATAGCGAAAATATCATCTACATATTTGTTTATGTATTTGATATATATGTCCTTTAATTTAAGCTCAGCAATGCTGTCGTCAATTATTTTGTCTAAGACTATATCAGCTACAGTGGGCCATAGAGGATTCCCCATAGGCATGCCATACACCTGTTGGTAGAACGTACCATCATAGGTGAAATAGTTGTTATCCCTCAAGCAGAATTCGAGACAGGCTTGAAATTGTTTCTTCGATAATGTTGTGTGCATTTATAGGTTACTCCACTGTTTCATGATCGTATTTCTCGCTAGATGAATTGGTATATTAGTAAAGAGGGATACCACGTCGAAAGATACTAGGATTTCATCTTCGGCAATTGTGATATCATTTAAGTTGCCCTTCAGTTGAAAAGAGTTCTTTATATTGAGACTATCCGAGATAATATGTTTCAGTGTTTTCCCCATGTATTTTGATAATTTGAAACATGGCACACTTACTGATGATGATATAGGTCTGAGTGGGATGTTATCTTTGTGTATTTTTGGTAAGCCGTATAGTCTTGGGGCTGTGGATGCAGTTCAAGTTAATTGATTTTTTAAATACAGACTAATATTCTTTTGTTTGTATATCTCGTTTATAATATTATTGTTTTTCCTTAATAATTGTTGCGTTGGATCCGTCCGCATTGTTTTGTATGTTTGTCTGTCTTGCAATAATTGTTCCATTTTGTTTTTGTAATCCACCTTGTACATCATGACCGTTTTATTACCTTTATCCGCGTTTGTAATGATAGCTATGTCTTTGTGCTTCTTTATGAACTGTCTAGTGTCATCAAACATTTTTAGTATCATTTTTTCTGTCGGGTTATTGCGTATCTTGTTTTTAAATGTATTAATTTTTGTTGCCACATTGCATCTAAGTGCATCTTTTTCTCTGTCATCTCCTATTGCTTGAATACCTTGTTCCCGGTCTGCAATCAAGTGAATAGGAGAAAATGTTTTCTTTGATATTGGCAGTGCAAACTTTTTCCCCATTGATAACAACCAACGGCTCTCTGGGGGTACAATTATATCCGTTTCGTTCACAAACCAGTCCCAGAGAGCCGTTGGTTGTTATCAATGGGGAAAAAGTTTTTACTGCCAATATCAAAGAAAACATTTTCTCCTATTCACCTGATTGCAGAGCTGGGAGATGACAGAGAAAAAGATGCACTTAGATGCATGTGGCAACAAAAATTAATACATTTAAAAACAAGATACGCAATAACTCGACAGAAAAAATGATACTGAAAATTTTTGATGATACTAGACAGTTCATAAAGAAGCACAAAGACATAGCTATCATTACAAACGCGGATAAAGGTAATAAAACGGTCATGATGTACAAGGTGGATTACAAAAACAAAATGGAACAATTATTGCAAGAGAGACAAACATACAAAACAGTGCGGACGGATCCAACGCAACAATTATTAGGGAAAACAATAATATTATAAACGAGATATACAAACAAAAGAATATTAGTCTGTATTTAAAAAAGCAATTAACTTGCACTGCAGCCACAGCCCCAAGACTACGGTTTACCAAAAATACACGAAGATAACATCCCACTTAGACCTACATATATCATCATCAGTAAGTGTGTCATGTTTCAAATTATCAAAATACATAAGGAAAACACTGAAACATATTATCTCGGATAGTCTCAATATAAAAAACTCTTTTCAACTGAAGCGCAACTTAAATGATATCGCAATTGCCGAAGATGAAATCCTAGTATCTTTCGACGTGGTATCCCTCTTTACTAATATACCAATTCATCTAGCGATAAATACGATCATGAAACAGTGGGGTAACCTAGAAATGCACACAACATTATCGAAGAAACAATTTCAAGCCTGTCTCGAATTCTGCTTGAGGGATATCAACTATTCCACCTATGATGGTACGTTCTACCAACATGTGTATGGCATGCCTATGGGGAATCCTCTATCGCCCAATGTAGCTGATATAGTCTTAGACAAAATAATTGACGACAGCATTGCTGAGCTTAAATTAAAGGACATATATATCAAATACATAAACAAATATGTAGATGATATATTCGCTATAATTAAAACTAAGGACGTGGAAGAAATACTTAAAACACTAAATAACCAACATACCAAAATAAAATTTTCAGTGGTGAAAGAGAAAAACAACAAGCTGCCCTTCCTAGATATCGAAGTTATAAAATTGAACCAAACCCTAAAAACTAATTGGTGTGCTAAAACCGTATCTTCATCTAGAATAATAAACTACCATTCAAACCACCCATGGATGCAAAAAAAGAACACGGCCATATGCTTTATAAAGAAAATATACAATTTAAGTGAACAGGAGTTCATGACCAAATTTTAAAAAAATTAAAAATATTTTATATAAGAATGGCTACCCTAATGCATTTATAGACGCATGGATAACAACAACAATTAGTCAAACCAACTGCGCGCAAAGCATCACTGAACAAAATAATGTAAAAGAAAAGCAAATATATGCAGGCGTCAATTACATACCAGGATTAACGTACAACAAAACGTTGTATAGTATCACACGCAACAACAATATAAAATTTGCGCATAAAGCTGGAGACATTGGTGCTTTATCGGTAACCGTATCGGTAACCTTATAACAGCTGATTCGACCAACCTTATGAGAATCAATGCAATTGATTATTGGTGCCGCTAAGGTCGTAACCGTATCGTAGCCAACCAATTGGGTTTTGGTTTACCATCGCAACGATAAACAGCTGATTACGTTAGGGATACGGATACAGCGATACTACATACGGCGCCAATGACTCGGGCTTAAACCAAATCGAACTTTAAACACAAACTTTACACAAACAAAAGACAAAATCGACAAAGAACCACAACATAATGTGGTATACGAAATAAAATGTAATGGGAGCGCAGGAGAAACTTGCAATCAAATATACATTGGAACGACGAAGCGATCGCTAAGTGTACGAATTAACGAACATAGACTAGACGCCAAAAATAGCAAAACAACAACAGCACTATGCGAACATTTGGCCAACAAAGGACACACAGCGGACTTCGAAAACGCGAAAATATTAGACGTTGAGGGGAAAGAACGAACACGAATGACGCTGGAAGCTCTACGAATACAACAAAAAATCAATACCGCAATGAATTTCAAAGAAGACGTCAACAATATAAACTGCGCTTATATGACGGCATTATCAGCCAATGGACGAAGCAGGAAACATGAATGGAGGCAGCAAATTAAATGTAAAGTTTTTTTTTTATTTATGTGTTAGATGTTGAAAGTTTCAATGTTATAAATTGATTGTAAGTATTATGTTAACAACAGAGTGTTGTAAATTGTGTAATTCTAACTGATGTGTTAATGTTTGTTTTGCTTTATATCATATTTTATGATAAATATACAGTCTCCCTGATGAAGGTGAAAAAATTTCATCGAAACGCGTAGGAGGAAAAGAGAAACCTTGTGTTTTGTCTTTATTTTATCGGCCGAAAAGCTCCAAATAATTACAATTGTAACAAAAAATTGGCCCAAAATAAATATAAAAATATTTAAATTTAAAATTCTTAATTCTAAATTATGAAAAACTTTCGTCTTGATCGAAGGAACCTGGAGCCAAAATTTGGTGATGATTGATGTATGGAAAACACGTTTTCATAGGGAACACATACACAGAATTTGATTTTTATATATATAGATAGATGTAGATAGACTGAGCTAACAAATTTTTTTAACGGCGGCAGATTACTAAACGTCCAGAAGACATAACAGCGAAACTCAACAATGCAGTCAAACTTTAGGTGTTAAAATAACTTAAGTTTGTACGGCAGCCATAGTTCTGAAAAATCCCATTTGTAGGGAAGCTGCCACGCCCCTTTTCGCCATTCCACATTTTACTGGAGGTGTTGGGACTTAACGTCATATAGCTCCTTACCACTTTTCATTATCCTACCATTACTACATCAAGAGATATGCAGTATGATATATTCCATTTGTATGGGAGGTGCCACACCCCGTTTTCCCAATCCCACAGTTTCTTTGGTGGTGTTAGGGATAACTCCTTACTGAATTTCAATGTTCTGGCATGTATACCTTCAAAGTTATGCAGTACCAAAGATACCATTTGTATGGGAGGTGCCACGCCCCTTTTATATATCGAAATTATTTTTAGCCTAAAACCTTCCCGTTGATCGAAAGAACGTATAACCAAAATTTGGTAATGATTGAAGTGTGGGAAATACGTTTTCATAGCGAACATACACACATACACAGAATTTGATTTTTATATTCTTATGGCTAAACCGATTTGGGATTTCAAAATCAACTAACCATCATCTCTCCTTCCTGTATCTCCTAAAAATGTCATGGCAATCTTTCTATCCGTTCTCGAGTTATGGAGTGACAATCAAAATGTACACTTCTTTTTATATATAGATGACCTTTCCTTCTCAAGTTGACTTTATTATTTTCAACTTTCGACATACTTTGGGTAATCCATTGCAAACCTAATATTGAATAGACCCTCAAAATTCTGATTTAGTGTGCAAAATACCCCTTTCATATTTTAAATCTTAATGCAAATACTCCATGAAAAATAAATAGCAAGATGTTCAAGACAAGGATAAGGAGCGCATACAAAATATACGAAAAACTAAAATTTATCCACTTCGATTTAACTACTTCGTATTTAATCATGAGCCAATTTGGCAGGGAGCCAAATTTTTTTTTTTTAAATCAGGATTCTCAAGAAACTTTTCAATAAATTACCTTGCCACCACCAAAAAAAAAATAAAAAAGTTAAGATCGCGGGTTTGAATCGAGCTCTAAGCCTAACAATAATTATTTTATCATATTATTGTTATAATAACTTTTTTTTCCTTAATTGAAAAAATTATTAAATTAGAATAGAAGAAAGAAAAAATTTAGACAACTGCCAAATCCGTTGCCGATGAAGGAATTTAGCAGTTCCCGGAATGGATCTATACAACCGCTTCGGCAGTTGTCTAAATTTTTTCTTTCTTCTATTCTAATTTAATAATTTCGTCAATTAAGGAAAAAAAATGAAAATAACAATAATGATAAAAATAATTATTGTTAGGCCTTGAGCTCGATTCAATCCTGCGATCTTACAAATCAGTAGGCCGATATAACGACAAAAAATTGTTAAAAAAAAAGTTAAAACAAATGCAGTAGTCACTCACAAACTAGAACCTTCAGTTACAAAAATATCCAGAAATTGAATAAACTTATGCAATACAATACACGCACTGAAATAAGAATCTAAAATTCTACTTTCTAAGCGTATTTTGTTTTTGTTTCAAAAAAGATGAAAAAAGCAAAGTTTCCAATTTATTCATGCCACATTAGGTACTCGGCGGATTTTCGTCGCTGTTCTCTATAGTTTTTGTTCGTTGTGTAAAATCTGGTTGGTTTTATTTGCTATTTTTCTGGTTTAGTGTATACATACTCGTATATTTATGAAGAATAAAAAAAAAAACAATGCATTGCACTGGATTGTTACCTTATGTTTTCTCGTTTTTATTAATAAAATTGAGTAAAACGAAAATTCATTGTAGTTTTTTGATGTAAATTCACTTAATTTTTTAAGTTTTATGCAAATAAAAAACCTTCAGGAATAAGAATTTCAGAAATTAGAATCGCCCTAAAAACAAAGTGGTTCCAATTTGCGAGTCTGTACTGTACACACAATAATGTGTGAGTGTTCATATCTAACTGGTAATTTTTTACATCTAAATTAAAGTAATCTCAAAAAAATATATGCTTTATATATGCTCATTACAGATTTCGAAAGCATCTATTACGTGCGCATAACAAAACCTTGACGGAACATGAATTATCTGAAATGTTTAAAGCGAATACTGGTCGTTATGGTCGTGTCACGATATTCACGACGGACGAGGTAAAACAAGATTAAGAGTATTCTAATAGTAGGATTAAATTTGAAAGTAGTAGTTTTGAAAATCTATCTAGTGATTGTAAGGATCATTAATATACATAACTCAAAATATACATATATGATCTTAAATTTCCTTTATGTCTTTGAACACAGAGGTGCGTAGAAGTTACATCTTTAAGACATAATTTCTTATGAGCTATCTGTCAAAAAAGCTGCAAATAAGTTCAGAATGTGGTTTTTTTTACTATGACTAGGGGTTAGAAACTTTTGCTGTTCATAATCGAAACATCTATTTGGGCTGTTTCCCAACTCATTAATACACTACAACTCGGTTCAAGAACATATTGTTTTTTTTTTTTTAATTTCGACTGCCGAGTTGAATATTACCCTACCCCGGGTGCTGTTTCGAAAAAGCCTTATCAAAGAAAACTTTTGAATAGCGCCCTATTACGGAATTTGTTTAAAAAACGACCTACCTGCGTTCAAATCCAAAGCACTTTAGCTATGGTGTTTCGTTTATTGGCAAAGTTAAACTCTATTCAACTTTAGCTGGAGTTTAACCCCACACAAAAAGCCGGACCCAAGAATGTCTATTGCCACTATAAGTTTATTGAAGGCAAACTGACAATCTTACCTGAAACTTCTGTTCATGTGTTACCGTTTTTTTCCATTGATTTCGATTAACTGACAAATTGCTGTACATACAAGGCGTTGTATGGAAATAATCAAGAAGAAGTAATCAGCTGTTGGTATAACAACACCTTGTACTGTATTCGCCTTGGTTTCTGCTGATGTAATGGTGAATTTAGTTAGACAGGGTTTCAAGGCGAATACATACAAGGTGATGATAAAGCGAAATCAACCAGTTCGCCGTGCAGAAGAATGTCAAGTCAGAAGAAAATTTTCATTGATTTCGATTAACTGACATATTGCTGTACAAGGCGTTATATGGAAAATAATCAAGAACAAGCAATCAGCTGTTGTGATAACACCTGAAGTGGAATTCACTAACTTTTTTGACGACATTTGCCATTGCTTTATTTGCGAATCTATAACTATAACGATTTCGTTATTCAGTAAATATTTTGTATCGATATTCGTTTATCGACGATCAGTTGTGTTGTTAAATAAACGGCGTTTAAAATCACGATATTAATATTTCTGGCAATGTTTGTTAAAAAAGAAAATTCGAACTTTAATTAAATACTTTCAAACGCGAAAAGCTGCTTTATAAATGAAATGGCATTTGAGTACTTGGCGTACGTTTTATCACAAGATGAAGAATTACTAAGTCCATTGCTCTCGAAACGCCAGCGGTCCATGGATGAATAGAGCCCCACGGCCCGAAAAGGGCCAAGACGCAGGGAGGCTGGAAGCGGTCTTTCGCTGAAATTGCCAAGGATCGGCAGATCATTGGCATTATAGACGAGAGCAGCGAAGATGGCAGGATCCCGAAACAAGAGTGGAAGTGGATCGAAGTCGCGCTCGTTACGGTGGCCGTTAAGGTTAAGAAAGACAACCCTGGTCCACCGCCATCTTTCACCGATGCAGGGTGGTTCCAGGGCAATGTCAAGCTAATTGCCTGTGACGACGCCAGGTCGGTAAACCTCTATAGGGCCGCCGTCACGCTGATAGGGGAGTTATATCCGGGCGCGCGCCTCAAGGTAGTGGAGGCGCGTGATATCCCCTCACGACCAAGGGCTATAGCCTGGGTTCCAGTGACGACAACGGACCCAGCTGACATCCTGGAGCTGCTCCAGGAGTACAACCCGGGTCTACCGACCAAAAACTGGAAGGTGGTCAACGTGGAGAAATCTGAACGGGCCACGATGCAGATAGTCCTGTTGTTCGACAGTGCTAGCGCTGGAAAAGCAGGACTTCAAAGTAAGCAATAGCTTTAAAAATATAAGCTTTAAGATTTATTAGGCTGATGCCGAAGCCTTGGTCAACCTTCAGTCTCGCACGGAGGTGGTTGAACTCCTCCCCAGTGAAGACGAGATGGAGGTAGACGAGGGCGAGGAAGGTGGGATTCAAGGGGTTGTGTAGCGCAATATATAGCTTATCCAACCCAATTGTCCACCTCACCTTCGAGTGGCGAATCCCGTTTCACTAACAGACGAGGCTCTGGCGACCCCAAGCTCCTCATGGAACTTGGGGGTGGGGAGGGAGGAATGGCCTGAAGGTTTAATGTGGCCATATAAATCGTTCCCGAGATGGTCGGGCCAGCACCTTAATGGTGCTGTTACCGGAGCGTATCGGATCTGTATCCGACAAAGGACCATCACATCGATAACACTCCCCAAAGCCTTCGGGGAGTAACCTAATCGCTACAACAACAACAACAACAGGGCGAGGAAGGTAGTGGCTACGCTTCGTCAGGCTCGGCTGGAAGCTTGGCTTTCAGGAGGTTGTACTCTGAGGGTCAGCTTCTGGGGGATGGCGACTCGGATGCGACGCTCACGGAGGAGAGTGCAAACATTTTATAGTTAGGGTCCTCAAAATTAACCTGCATCATTGTAAAGCAGCATCAGCCCCTGTCACCAGGTGCGGTAGACATCGTACTAGTCCAGGAGCCGTGGATCACTGGCAATAGGATCTGTGGCCTGCGGACGCCAGCGTATAAGCTCTATAGCGCTCAGGAAAAGGGTAAGCCTCGGACATGTATATTGGCTAAGTCTACTCTTAATGTTTTTCATCTACCCAATTGTAGCGACGGGGATCTGACAGCGGTTAGCGTCGAGGTGCTAGGGAGGAGCTTTAAACTTGCTTCCTTCTACCTAGCGCACGATCACTAAGGCTCACTACTACCGGATAATTTCAGGGAGTTCGTGAGAGCAGCAATTCCGCGAAATGACTACTAGGAGGCGATGCCAATGCCCACCATGCCCAGTGATACAAATGGCCGAGGTGAGTATTTAACTATCTTTTAGGCACTAATCTAAGTATATGTAATAGGGGAAATGACTCCACCTTCATTACGAGGAACCGCGAAGAGGTCCTTGACATAACCCTGGTCAAAGATTCTTTCAGTGACCTGATCGTTTCATGGAGAGTTCTAAAGGAGTACTCCTTTTCTGCCCACAGATATATAAGCTTTTCTATATCGCAGGCGCACACAAGTCCTAAGTATTATTAAGTATATTAGAAGAACGAACTTGGGCTACTATAAGAAGATAATAGGTAAAAAGCTATCTGAAGAGGTGCGAGCCCCAGAGAGCAAGAAGGAGCTGGACGTGCTTGTAAATAATTTCCCGGTGAAACCTTTGATAACCTTTGATAACATTACAAAATTGCCTGATGATGATTACGTTGGCGGTTTTCGAAATGGTCCATCGCAATATGCCAGTAAATGTTTCTCTTAGAAAAAACATAATAATTGAAATTCAATTATTATATGCTGGTGTTAAGCTCATGAATTCTTAAATATAAGTATAAAACTGAACACACCATTAAACAAACATACGTAAATAATTTCCGTCAAAAATGTCGGAATGCTTTAGATAGGGCTTGCCCGACTAAAAAGGTTATGGAAATTCACAAACCACCATGGTGGTCGTCCGATCTTGATAAGCTTAGGAAGTCATGTAGGGCGACCTTTAATAAAGCCAAGCATGACGGACACGAATCCTCATGGGCTGCTTATAAAACGAAAATAAATATATATAAAAAAGAAATCCGAAATGAAAAGCGATCCTCTTGGAGGGGTTTCTGCGGCTGGATTGAAACCACATCCGCAGCCTTCCGCTTAAGGAAGGTGCTATCGAAATCTCCAACTCCGCTAAGTTACGTCCAAAAGACGGATGGGCACTGGACGGACTCCAGCACTGAAACCATAAACTTGCCCATGGATACACACTTCCCAGCAAGCGTGGGCATGTCTTCAAATATTGTTAGCGGAGGGTCACCTAATGATCAGCTAATAAGAGAAATCACAGATGATAAAAGGATTGATTGGGCTTTGCAGACCTTCAAGCCCTATAAATCGCCGGGCCGGATGGAATTTTTCCGGCTCAGCTACAGTATACTGCCGAACTTATAAGGCCCTGGATAAAAGGGATGTTTATAGGTTGTCTTAAGCTCAATTACGTACCAGTATCGTGGAGAGAAGTCAAGGTGGTCTTTATCCCCAAGGCACGGAAAACCTCCCACTCTAAACCAAATGATTATAGGCCTATAAGCTTATCTTTTTTTCTGCTAAAAGCACTCGAAAGACTTAGAGGACTACATCAGGAGGAGGATTGAGCCATCGCTTCTTTCGCAAGCTTAACATGTCTATACTAAGGGTAGGTCAACTGACACGGCCTTGCACTCACTGGTATCCGTTATCGAAAGGTCACTTAACCTCAAGGAATACACACTGGTGGCATTTCTAGATATAGCGGGTGCCTTCAACAACGTTCTCCCTGAGGCCATCACCTCGGCGCTGACCGATCTGGGGGTTGTCGCTTGCTTGGTGGAGTTTACATACAATCTGCTTACGCGTAGGCAAATTAAAACTGAGCTAGTTGGATGCGTGATCCGCAGACCGGTCGGCAGAGGCACTCCGCAGGGCGGCGTTCTCCTCCGCTACTTTGGGTGGTTACCGTCAACCAACTACTAGGCCTAATGGAGGCAGAAGGTCACCAAGTGATCGCGTATGCAGATGACATATGCGTCACCATGCGGGGGAAATTTCCGCAAACTCTTTGGAACCTAATGGAAGTGGCACTATCCAAAATTTCGCACTGGGCTTCAGCCAAAGGTTTGGAAGTCAACCCGGATAAAACCGAGCTTGGCCTCTTCACGAGGAGGTACAAAGTACCAAATTGGGGGTATGTTCTTAGTGTTTACCGATCAATTCAAGTATTTGGGAGTCATTCTGGATAGGAAGCTATTATGGAGTGACCATATAGTGGAGCGAAGCAAGAAGGCAGTAGCAGCGCTGTTCACCTGCAAGAGGGCAATTGGCACCTCCTGGGGATTCTCCCCTAAGGTGACCTACTGGATTTACACAGCCATTGTCCGCCCGATTCTTCTTTATGGTGCCTTGGTCTGGTGGCCTGCACCAGCTAGTCAAAATAGTTGAAAAGTCTATTGCCCAGGCGTTGTTGGAGCTGGAAGCCAACAGTGACCTCAAACCCTATCTGAGGGACATCACTCGTGCTCGCGAGATTGAGTTCGGTAGCAAAAATGCTGTAATCATATATGTACCAATACCACAACAAAAGACGTTCCAAAAAATCCAAAAAATTTTGGTGCGTGAGTTGGAGAAGAAATTCTCTGGCAAGCATGTGGTTGTTGCTGGTGAACGCAAAATCCTGCCTAAACCTACACGTAAAGCTAAAAGTACCTATCTTAAAATGCTTCAAAAGGTGCAACGGAGTTCGGAGTTTGGAGCTCTGCATTACCGGGGCTCTGGGCTCCACTCCGTCTGAAGCACTCAACACAATGCTATACCTTCCACCTCTTGACCTGGTGGCAAAGGAAATAGCGGTCATTGCCGCTCTACGCGTAAGGGAAACAGTTTTCTGGTCAAATGGATCTAGTGGACACGCAACAATTCTGGGCACGAACGCCCCAGTCCCAATACCGGTACGCCCTGACTACTGCACGCCAAAGAACGTCTACGTTAAAAACTATATTATATATGGGGTATTCCATCCCATTTCGACCAATTTTGAACCCGACCCCTTTAGAATTGGCTGAAAGTTTTTATTCTTTTTCTAGCTTACGAAAGACGTTTTTCAGAATTTTTTCAAATTTTTTTCATCCAACTCAAAAAAAGCTATGAATTTTTAAAAAAAAACCGTTTTTGTTTTCAAAATGCTATAACTTTTTCAAAAATTGACCGTTTGGGATCTTTTTTTTTAATTTGTTTTTAAATGTACTTTTCGGAAAAAATACAAAAAAATGTTTAAAGTTTTTTTTTTAATTTTTCAGTTTTTCGAGATTTTTCGAATTTTGGCATTTTTTTTTTTAATAAAAAACTTCAACAATTCTGCAATCATCCCCACTAATCCCGGAGTGGGCCGATTTTTTTTATATTTTTTTTATTTAATTAAAAAAAAATTTCAAAAATAAAAATTTTTTTTTATCAATTTTATTTATATATCAAAAAAAAATGTAAGAAAATGATTTTTAAGTATTCTTTTCTTTATATATTATGGTATACCGGCCTAATGCTGTTGCTGGACAGCGAAAGCGAGTCATTTTAATCGTAGATTACCATAATATACCGGGTGCCAGGCCACGTTAAAGGCTCTGGACTCATTCGTCGACAACGCAAAGTCGGTAACTGAATGCCGCAGATCTCTTAACGAGATGGCTCAGCACTTCAGTATCAGCCTTATATGGGTACCTGGTCACAGAGATATTGAAGGCAACTGCAGAGCAGACGAGCTGACCAGAAGAGGCACCACCGAACATATCCTTCCGGGAAATGATTCGGTAGGTATACCGATAGCCACTTTCAGGCTTCGTGTGAACACAAGCACTAAGAATTGCAAATGGAGTATGGTCAGCCATATCATCGTGAGACATCCTGGCTAACCTGGTCCTCATATGACAAGGGGCGCACAAGAGCGCTTCTGATCTTAAACAAATCAGTTCTCTCGTCCCTGATAAGGGTTCTAACAGGGCATTGTTTCATAGGCACGAATGGTGCTAGAATGGGGGTAACGACCTTCGACTATTGTCGCAGCTGCAGATGTACAGAAGAGGAGGAGTGTCCAGCACCTTCTCTGTCATTGTCCAGCGCTTAGTAGGCGTAGGTTGGTCATCCTTGGTAAACCTTTTCTACATGACTCTGCTGAGGTCTCTAGCTATGAAGTCAAGGCTCTAGCAAAATATCTAAATTCCACGAAGTGGTTTGACCCGCTTTAGGCAGGGTAGGGGTCCTCTTTGAGACCGTACCATAGTGCCCAGCTCAGCCCTCGCAACCTAACCTAACCTAAGTCCATTGCCAGTGGAGAGACACCTTCTTAGAGAAGTAGATAACCCAATCCACTTGAATGCAACGGAATTTCGAAAGCTGTACCGACGAACCCCAGACTTGGCTCATGATGTTATTTCTCAACTTGATAGTCAATTAAGCGGTACAAGAATAACTGCGATATTAACAGAGAAAAAAGAAATTAATACCGCATATACTTACCTTTTGTTAAAATATGTAAACACTTTTAAAAGCAGTTGGTATACGGAATTTATTTATTTTTGGCACTCCTTTTGTGCTTTTCGCATTTTTTAGGGTTCGTAAAATTGTGCTATAAACCTTCCTACTATTAAAACGAAATTTAAATGTCATTTATTTCGATTCGATAAAACTAAGTTAGAGAATAATACAATCGATAAGGCAAGCGACAAAATCATTAATTAAAATCACGACAAATCGCATCGTCATAAGTTAGTGAAATCCACTACTGGTACCATTGTAAATTTTACTAAGTAGCGCAACTAACAGCTGATCGGAGAAAATTCGCACATTCACACGCACAGTTCTCGACTCAGTTTCAAAAAACACTTTAGATTATTTAATTCAAATTTTAAAGTGAGATAATCCTTGCCAATTAATGTATACAGAATATATATGGCGTTTTTGTTGTTATTAAAGCAATAGTTTTATTTATATTAAAGCTTTTCTCATTTTTTTTTTTAACTTTGAAAAAACTCCGAACACCATTCCTTCATTATATGACATTCGACTGCCTAGTCCACTGCCTTCCACTCTATTCGCAACATAACCTCTACTTAAGCTGCCAAACTATATAGTAAACAATGACTGGTACTGAATTCGCCTTGCAGGGTTTGTTGGGTTGGCTCTAAATTTAGAACACTTTCTAGGAATGGAAAAGGGTCAGTAAGAATCGAGTATTGACTTTAAAATCGATAACTGGGCTACATGTCATATACATTTTTTCCTTCTATAATCGGTAATTATAAAAAATGTTTAGGGATTCGTATTTTTCCTAGACCCAGAATCGTTTTTACAGCGTCATCTCTGGATGGAAGTACGAAAGAGAAAACGAAAAGAGAAACGTGGAAATTTCTTCACGTGAAAATAAGCTCAAATTCGGAGATCCTGACAATGGGAACACAGGTTTGTTTTGCTGTCAAGATTGGTCAATGTTAAGGGCCAATTAAACTTCCTTAACCCTAACACCATAGTCGTAACTATACCCATATCCATAACCTTCTCCGATGTGATCGATTAATGGTGCCTTATCCTAAAAATCGTGAAAATTTCATAAAAATGAAGAAAACGCAAAGAATTTCAAACATATTCCACAAAAAATAGGTCTCGTTAGTCATAACGTATCCAAAACAATGAATAAAATCTAGAAAAAGTTATTAAATTCACCAACTCAAATATTTTTTGGTTATGGATATGGCGAGAAACGAAAAACCAATTGGTTGACTATGGTATGGTTATGGCGTTAGCGTTATGGTATGGCACCATTAATCGATTACATTGATTTCCATAAGGTAGGTTCGATCAGCTGTTTTATCTGGTTATGGTTTTATGGTTATAAATAAATGTAAGGTGCGATAACCTCCGAAGAGATCTAAAGCCGAGCTCCTCTTCCAATTCGCGTCGTGCTCCTCTTGATTTTCCCTACAAATTGGCCGGACGGGACCTAAACGTTTTATGCCGACTCCGAAGGGCATCTGCAAGGCAGATGAGTTTTCACTGAGAGCTTTTCATGGCAGAAATACACCCGGAGCGCTTACCAAACACTGCCGAGGAGCGACCCCGCTTAGAAAAATTTCCCTCTAATTGAAAAACCTTATTTCTAAAATTTTTGATGTTGCTTTACACGGGGTGCGAATCCATGGCATACGGAGTGGCAGGCGGAGCACGCTACCATCACACCACGGTGGCCGCCGTTATGGTTATAAGTTACCATTAATTGGGCCTTTATAATTGAATAATGACATTTAAATGGCAAATCTAGTTACATATATAATCACAAATAACACAAGAGAAGATTGCGCATGTAAACATTAGATCAGCTGTTTTTTATGGGCCATTTTTACGTCATTTTCCTTTAGCTCTTGTTTTTTTTCTCCCTTTCTTTCATTAGCTCAAGCAGTCAAGTGTAACGTAGATGCGCAGAACGAAGCAATTTTGAACTCGTGAATGCCGTAATCTGGGTAGGTGATTTTTGATATAATTAACCACTGGAAGCATGAAAAATAAAACAATCTTGTTATATGTACCAAAGATTATCGAAAAGTAAGATGTTGCAGGGACGAAAAATCGTGTGAAGCAAGCTTCACCACTTACCACAGCAGAATTTGTTAAACTACTACTGTCTGTATTTGTTATTTAACAATTATTTGTACACTTTTGTGTTAAAGTTTTTGGTGTGGTGAAAGTGACCTACTAGAATTTTGTGAAGCTCCGCTGCTTTCCACCGAAGTTTGCGCCTGCAACATCTTTTACTTTTCGATAATATTTGTATGTACGCTAGGTCTCAGGGACCAACTTGAGATTAGCAGCTGAATTCAGTAAGCCGTCTCTAGTCACTATTAGAGACTATCTGGGGTGAAAATCACTTTTGAGACAATTTGCCATTCTGTAAGCTGTCTCGCGTCTCCAGCCTCACAAAAGCAATCACTAATTTGTGAGCTGGACCGGGGCAGATCACAAACGTGAAAATTTCAGAAAAAGTATGAAAATTATTTGCGAAAAACGCTTAAAATATATTCTTTTTATTCCTCAAATTAAAATAAGCATAGAAAAAATTAAAAAAACAGAAAATACTTAAAAAAGAAACATCGAACTATGTGGTGCCACTGAGATTCGAACCTACACACTTTGGGATTTTCTATAAAAATTGTGAACGGCATTTTAGCAAGCTCAGCCACAATACCACCTGAAGTTGTGTTGACAAAAAGCAATGCTATATTATTTGTTCAATGTATGAGTAAATTGTCATTTTGGTGAATTTCGTTGATATGGTGAATTGTTTTTGTGACTTTCGTTGACTGAATACCGAAATCATCTCAAGTCACAAAAATTGTCTCTAAAGGAAAATCTCAAATTTAGAGACTTGAGATGAGACTGAGTTACAGAATTCAGCCGTAGATATATAGTTCAGACGGTTTTTAAAATTCGTATCGTGGTTTATTCCTGTGTCTCTATCACCAGCCGGATTATGTATGTGTCGCTTTATTAAACATCCAATCGAAGCGTGCCAAAATTTAAAAAAAGCAGTCTTAAATATCCTGTCAGTCAAGATTGGCAATTATTGCGAAAATTCATGGCAAAATATAAGGATTTCAAAATATCTAATGAAAGAGACTTTAGTCGACTATCGACCGATGTTTTTGTTATTCAATAGACTGCTAACATCGGTCCAATTTGTTATCCCTAAGTTGTGCAAATGTTTAGTACACATAATTCGTCCCTGCTATTTTTGTCGTTTTGCTGTTACGTGTTGTATACATACGTGAAATTGCTTTAATTTTCAATATTGAAACTGGAATAGGTAGTTTAAAGCGTTTCTTCGAAAATGTTTCTAAAAGTAAAATATCATATGTTCTCTTACTATAGCAAAGAATCAAATGAGCTGTTAACTCACGATGGAACCTCTACAACAGCGCCGTGAACGAAAATCAGGAATGGTAACACACCAAATTTACGTAAATGCAATAAATTATCATAACAAATACGTTTGTTAAACTTTTACATACTTTTATATTGTAAAAAAAAATAAATATTTACTTTGGCAAACAGGCACCGCTCTCCCCTTGCCCTATACCGGATATAAGTGATGATGAGTTGGTTTCCATATCTGTACGCGATCTAAATCGTACATTAAAATCACGCGGCCTAAACCGCGAGGAAGTTGTACGAATGAAACAGCGTCGAAGAACCTTAAAAAATCGAGGCTACGCTGCAAGTTGTCGCATAAAACGCATAGAGCAAAAGGATGTATTGGAGACAGAAAAATCACATGAATGGGTTGAACTAGAAACAATGCACGAAGATAATGAACAATGCCGTAAAGAAATTGCAAACTGGAAAAACAAATATAAGGCATTATTACAATTTGCAGCACATAATGATATACCTATACCAGCAGAATTGGAAGGTTGCTAAATAAATATTTGTGGTTATTTACCTTTAATTTCGTTCTTAAGTAGCTTACGATTTTTGGTGTTTTTTATTCTTAAATATTTATATATATATATAGTATGTATATGGTATTTTTAATAAATATTGCTTAAATTATTGTTAAAATATATGTTTGGCAGATGATTTCATTGACTTTGGCCGATAAAATGATGATACTATATAGGTTTTTAGTTAACAAATGTTAGTGGAACGTCTTCAGCATGCTCTTTTAGCATTTCGATTGCATCCTCACAAACATTGGAAGCTGCGGTTATATATTTTTTGGCCAGCGCATCAGTGTAACCAGTTTTGTTGAACAAATGACGATGTACAGTGCGCAAGTGGCGACGTACTCTATTGAAGAAAAGAAAAAGCAATTTTACAATTTCCTACAAGCGCTTGCGATGTGTATTCAGAATGACAATGCAAAAAAATTTTGTGTACATGCATAGTTTTGCGCACAATGGTTTTGTATGTAGGTATCAACTTCGCTTAAGCCTAGGTTTGTAGCTTAGGAAGTGTAAATATGAATGTTTGTCCTTACTTGAAATTGGTTGCAAAACCACGCTGACATATTCCACATAACAATGGCATTCCAGTATGTTCATATTGATGTTGCCTTAAACTAGCCAAATTTATGAAAGTCTTTTCACACTCATCGCATTTATAACGTACACCCAAATGACGATTTTCATGATAATTAAGATGTCCTTTGATCGCAAATTTACGATCGCACATCGAGCAAGCAAATGGATAGTCGCCTGTATGAAAGCGTATATGAACTTCCAAATCTTTAGGTCGCACAAACTTTTTCCCACAATGTGGACAATCTATTGTCTCGCCGCGATGCAGTTGCATATGTAAACCAAGATTTTTTTTACGTAAAAATGTTTTCGAACAAATTGTACATTCGTAATTTGCACGTTTTTCAGGTGAGATATGAACCGCTTGATGTAACTGGAGATTCTCAATCGCATAAAAACGTCTACCACAATCCGCACATTCAATATTACGATCACGTTCCTCTGAATGCAATGCCATGTGTTTATTAAGTGTTAGACGTGAAGCACATATTTTTGCTGAAAAAAACAAAAAGGGTTATCAAAGTTTGTTAGCTTAGTACAGAAAGTTGCAGTTCTCCATATAAAATGGCGAAACAGCAAAAGCGCTTCCCAAGGCAGTCGGTTCTATGTAGAGGAGCGACTCGGGATTTTTCCCGACCAAGGACTGTCATTTCAGTGTGACCCCATTTAATTTGTTGCGTCCCTCCCACAAATTGTCATCCTCCCAGCAGCTCCTTGCAGCAGGACTGCTCCATATTCTCTTACTCAGGGAAGGCATCGAATCCAATCCGGGTCCGTCTCCTGACCCCTGTCCTGAGAAATGGTTTTGCTGCATCTGCCGGAAAAGAATCTTTTTAGGACGGTCATACTCTGTTCAGTGTGTCTCGTGCAAGGGATGGTTGCATCGGACAGGTTGTTCTGGGCTTGATCCCAAAACCCGACGTCCACGTAACTTTTATAAATCTTTTGTGGCTCCTTGCTGTTCACGCCCAAGGGCGTCCCGTAGTCTACGCCTAAAATCAATCGCAATATCTTAGGCGATTTCAATGCCCATCATGATCTATGGCATTCAAACTTGCGGGCGGACAGTAGGGGTGAGATGTTGGCGGATCAAATAGAAGAAACGACGTTCTGCACAATAAACGGAGACGCCCCCACACGTATGGTAGGAAGCTGTCACAGTTCGCCAGATATCTCAATCGTGAGCGCAGAACTCGTAAACTGCGTCAACTGGCAGCCGATGGTAACATTGGCATCCGACGACCTGCCCATACTTATTTCGCTCGAGCGTACCGCCGACTTCATCGTCACCGAAAAACGCACTTTCATAAACTTCAAAAAAGAAAGTGGGAAGAATATAAATCTTTTACAGACAACCACTTTGCTGCCCTCCCTATCCCGACTGATGCCCGCCAAGGGGCGCGTGCCTTCCGTAAGGTCATTGAATCCGCCTCGGTACGTTTCATTCCCGCCGGGAGAATTCCCGAAATCCGGCCCCACTTCCCGGCGGAGGCCGCAAACTTAGCGAGAGAACGTGACCTTATAAGACAGCTTGATCCAGGCGACCCCCAAATAAGGGATATAAACCAACGCATCAGATTGCTTGTGGACGAACACAAGCGGGCGAAATGGGAGGAGCACCTAAGAGGTTGTAACCTCTCTACCGGTGTGGGTAAACTTTGGTCCACCGTAAAGTCCCTATCGAATCCGACTAAGCACAAAGACAAAGTTTCCATCGCCTTTGGCGACAAAGTGCTGTCGGATGCGAAAAAATGCGCGAGCGTTTCTGCCGACAATATATAATGCATCCTACGGCCGACAAAGATAGACGGAGAGCCAATAGACACGCGCATAAACACAAATTCAGCGCGTCACCAATCACCATCACCGCTAAAGAGGTTGAGGACGCTATTGGTCGCGCTAAACCATCCAAAGCAGTGGGCCCAGACGGCATAGTCATGCCGATGCTTAAAAGCCTAGGGAAAGAGGGTTTCAAATATTTAGCGCATGTCTTCAACCTGCCTCTTTCCACCTTTGTCATACCCGAGAAACGGAAAATGGCCAAGGTGGTCCCGCTACTAAAGCCTGGGAAACCAGCTAACATTCGTGAGTCGTATCGTCCGATATCTCTCCTATCGCCAGTGGCAAAGACGCTTGAAGCCATTTTGCTCCCTTATTTCCAAGCAAATTTGCAGCTAGCCTCTCATCAGCATGGCTTCAGAAAACTCCATAGCACTACCACCGCGCTAAGTGCCATTAGCACCCAGATAAATTGCGGTTTAAATCAATACCCCCACCATAGAACAGTACTCGTAGCGCTAGACCTATCAAAAGCTTTTGATACGGTCAACCATGGCTCGTTACTGCAAGACCTGGAATGGTCTACCCTTCCCCCATGTCTTAAAAGGTGGACCGCAAATTATCTGGGTGGTCGGCAGGCATCGGTGCAATTTAGAAATGAAACATCAAAACCAAGGAGAATTAAACAAGGGGTGCCACAGGGTGGTGTCCTATCCCCACTTTTGTTTAATTTCTACATATCTAAGCTACCTTCACCACCGGAAGGAGTCACAATCCTTTCATACGCCGATGACTGCACAATAATGGGCACAGGCCCAGGCCCAAAGATCGATGCGCTATGTAATAAAATAAACGGCTACCTCCCTGATCTCTCCAGTTTTTTCGCCTCGCGAAAC
This sequence comes from Eurosta solidaginis, assembly GCF_040869045.1. Lineage (NCBI taxonomy): Eukaryota > Metazoa > Arthropoda > Insecta > Diptera > Tephritidae > Eurosta > Eurosta solidaginis. The sequence continues at coordinate 217,413,874 of NC_090322.1, read as the reverse complement.
CTGGCATTATCACCAACTAAATCTTCCGCGACCTTATTTACAACATGGACGTTCCAAATGTCGACCATTTTGAACATCCACGTCGATGGCACTACGCTACCGACTGTCTTACACCCCAAAATCTTGGGTGTGACGTTTGATCAGGATCTACATTTTGGTGAGCACGCAACCGCAATTGTTCCGAAAATTCAGAGCCGTAACAAAATCCTCAAATCCCTCGCTGGCAGTACCTGGGGAAAGGATAAAGAAACGCTCATGACTACATACAAAGCAATTAGCCAGCCGATTACGTGCTACGCGTCACCCATATGGTCGTCAAGCCTAAAAATTACCCACTGGAAGAAACTACAGGCCTGCCAAAATACTGCTCTCAGAATCGCCACGGGCTGTCTTCTTATGTCCCCAGAACACCATCTGCATAATGAGGTGAGAATACTCCCCATCAGGGAGAGAAATGAGATGCTGACCAAACAGTTCCTGTTGAATACCCAGAAACCTGAGCATCCCAACAGACATCTGATTGATGAACCAGCACCGCCTAGGGGCTTCAGGAGTCATCTCCGTAAGCATTTTGAGGAAATACGGCACCTGAGAACCCAGCCGTATGAAGCGAAAAAACACAAGCAGGTCCTTGGTGAACTCCATAAACAGGCGTCGGACCTTTATGCCGGGAATTGCCCGGTGAATTCAGTACTTAAAGAAAAGTATCCAAAACTCGCGGAAGAGGAACGCATACTCCCCAGGGAAACGCGTGTCACTCTTGCTCAACTTAGTTCGGGATACTGTAACAGGTTAAACTCTTACCTATCTAGAATCAACCCCGACATACAAAATGTATGCCCCGCTTGCAATGTGTCCCTACATGACACCAACCATCTCTTTAATTGTAATGCGGAACCAACGCCTCTAACTTCCCTTTCCTTATGGTACACCCCTGTTGAAACGGCAAGTTTCCTTGGACTCCCGTTAGAGGATATTGATGACAATTTGTGATCGGTCGCGGCTATTAGGTGGGGCGAAGCATTGCTACAACAACAAAAACAACAAACAGCAAAAGCTTTCTGTATAAAGATATGTTACAGGCAACAAGAAGGGAAATTGATTTTGAATGAGGCGAGAATACTCCCATCAGGGACAGAAATGAGATGCTAACCAAAGAGTCCCTGTTGAATACCCAGAAACCTGGGCATCCCAACAGACATCTGATTGATGAGCCAACACCGCCCATGGGCTTAAGGAGTCATCTCCGTAAGCATTACGAGGAAATACTGCACCTGAGAACTCAGCCGTATGAAGCCAAAAGCAAAAGCAGGTCCTCAGCGAATTCCACAAACAGGCGTCGGACCTTTATGCTAGGAATTGCCCGGTGAATCCAGTACTCAAAGAACAGTACCCAAAACTAGCGGAAAGGGAACGCATACTCCTCAGGGAAACGTGTGTCACTCTAGCTCAACTCGATCTGGATACTGTAACAGGTTAAACTTTTATCTATTCAGAATCAACCCCGACATACAAAATGTATGCCCCGCTTTCAATGTGTCCCCACATGATACCAACCATCTCTTTAATTGTAATGTGGAACCAACGCCTCTAACACCCCTTTCATTATGGTCCACCCCTGTTGAAACAGCTAGTTTCCTTGGACTCCCGTTAGAGGATATTGATGACAATTTGTGATCGGTCGCGGCTATTAGGTGGGGCGAGCATTGCTACAACAACAACAACAACAACAAAGTTTCCATCGCCTTTGGCGACAAAGTGCTGTCGGACGCGAAAAAATGCGCGAGCGCTTTCTGCCGAGAATATATAATGCATCCTACGGTCGACAAAGATAGTCGGAGAGCCAATAGACACGCACATAAACACAAATTCAGCGCGTCACCAATCACCATCACCGCTAAAGAGGTTGAGGAGGCCATTGGTCGTGCTAAACCATCCAAAGCAGTGGGCCCAGACGGCATAGCCATGCCGATGCTTAAAAGCCTAGGGAAAGAGGGTTTCAAGTATTTAGCGCATGTCTTCAATCTGTCTCTTTCCACCTTTGTCATACCTGAGAAATGGAAAATGGCCAAGGTGGTCCCGCTACTAAAGCCTGGGAAACCAGCTAACATAGGTGAGTCGTATCGTCCGATATCTCTCCTATCGCCAGTGGCAAAGACGCTTGAAGCCATTTTGCTCCCTTATTTCCAAGCAAATTTGCAGCTAGCCCCTCATCAGCATGGCTTCAGAAAACTCCATAGCACTACCACCGCGCTAAATGCCATTAGCACCCAGATAAATTGCGGTTTAAATCAATACCCCCACCAAGAACAGTACTCGTAGCGCTAGACCTATCAAAAGCTTTCGATACGGTCAACCATGGCTCGTTTCTGCAGGACCTGGAAGGGTCTACCCTTCCCCCATGTCTTAAAAGGTGGACGGCAAATTATCTGGGTGGTCGGCAGGCATCGGTGCAATTTAGAAACGAAACATCAAAACCAAGGAGAATTAAACAAGGGATGCCACAGGGTGGTGTCCTATCCCCACTTTTGTTTAATTTCTACATATCTAAGCTACCTTCACCACCGGAAGGAGTCATAATCGTTTCCTACGCCGATGACTGCACAATAATGGCCACAGGCCCAGGCCCAAAGATCGATGCGCTATGCAATAAAATAAACGGCTACCTCCCTGATCTCTCCAGTTTTTTCGCCTCGCGAAACCTGGCATTATCACCGACTAAATCTTCCGCGACCTTATTTACAACATGGACGCCCCAAATGTCGACCATTTTGAACATCCACGTCGATGGCACTACGCTACCGACTGTCCTACACCCCAAAATATTGGGTGTGACGTTTGATCAGGATCTACATTTTGGTGAGCACGCAGCCGCAGTTGTTCCGAGAATTCAGAGCCGTAAAAAAATCCTCAAATCCCTCGCTGGTAGTACTTGGGGAAAAGATAAAGAAACGCTCATGACTACATACAAAGCAATTAGCCAGCCGATTACGTGCTACGCGTCACCCATATGGTCGCCAAGCCTAAAAATCACCCACTGGAAGAAACTACAGGCCTGCCAAAATACTGCTCTCAGAATCGCCACGGGCTGTCTTCTTATGTCCCCAGAACACCATCTGCATAATGAGGCGAGAATACTCCCCATCAGGGAGAGAAATGAGATGCTGACCAAACAGTTCCTGTTGAATACCCAGAAACCTGGGCATCCCAACAGACATCTGATTGATGAACCAGCACCGCCTAGGGGCTTAAGGAGTCATCTCCGTAAGCATTTTGAGGAAATACGGCACCTGAGAACCCAGCCGTATGAAGTGAAAAAACACAAGCAGGTCCTTGGTGAACTCCATAAACAGGCGTCGGACCTTTATGCCGGGAATTGCCCGGTGAATCCAGTGCTTAACGAAAATTATTCAAAACTTGCGGAAGAGGAACGCTGGACTCCCGTTAGAGGATATTGATGACAGTTTGTGATCGGTCGCGGCTATTAGGTGGGGCGAGCATTGCTACAACAACAACAACAACAAATGTTTTTTTTATTTCTATAGCAACACAACATAAATTTGAATGCAGGTTTAAAATCATGAAGTATTTTGTTCTACTAGTGGGTCTATCATACCTCATTTAACGTAAACTGGCAATCAAAAACTCCTCACGGAAGGACGTGTTTGGATGATCCAGCTTGAAATCGATCCCGAGATAGTCGGGCTAGTATCTTAAAGGTAATATTTTGTTGAACGTACCGAATTTATGTATATTCGGCAAAGGATTGACAACACAACCCCGGCGGGTAAGGGGGTCAGAATATACCCGCGGTAGGTATGCCTGTCGTAAGAGGCGACTAAAATAACAGATTCAAGGGGTTGTGTAGCGCAACCCTTTCAGGTTACCAGCGCATAATATAGCTTCTCCAAACCCATTTGTCAACCCCACCTATCCATAGCGAATCCTGTTTCATTAACAGCCGAGGCTCTGGTCACCCCGAACTCCTCGTGGATCTAGGGGGTGGGAGTGCGGTATGGCCAAGAAGAATGTATGTGGTCATAACGTTCCTGAGATGGTTGGGCTTGGTATCGGAACGTACCGGATCTGCATCCGGCAAAGGACCATCAACATCGATAATACGCCCAAGGCCTTGGGGAGTGTCCTTACCGCTACTACAACAACAACAACATTAACAACACGGATTGAAAGAGTTGTTTATAAAGGGTCGCACATTTGACCTACTACCACAGCAAGGACAATGGAATATCTGTTTACATATTGCCCCTTTTCAAAGCCACGCTCAAATCCATGTATATATGCATTAACTTTTAAGTAATATGTAGTTTCACTTACGGCATTTGCTGCACAGAAACTTCAGTTGGTTATGACGCCTCAAGTGCACATGATAAAATGATTTTAGTAAAGCGCGTCCACAGAGATTACAATCCATATACTCATCCTTTTGGTGAACTTGCCGTCTATGTAAACGTAAAGCATTTTTCGTAACAAATCTATTTTCACAAATATCACAGGGGAAATTTAGATTTTTATCTCCTAAAAATGGAACAATTTAACAAAACTTTTGGTATATAGCGTAGAACTCCGTAAATACCTACCATGATCTAATTCATAGTGATGTAACAAGTCCCTCTGAAACTCGAATATAGATGTACAAAACTCGCATTTAAAATCAAAACAAGTTTTACGTGTACCACCAATACTTGGATCATCTGGTAAATTATCATCATAGCCAGCAACTCTTTTTGTCAGGCCATTCTCATCATTTGCAATACTATCCTCTTGCTCAATACAAACGATGCCGCCTACACTTTCACTAAGGTGTAACTGCTTTTGACTAGTATATTGGCCGGTTTTATGTGGGTTGAGGCTTTCTACCACTAATTTAGTTAGCTTTTCGTTTGGTATTTCTAAATCATAATTATCGGTATCACTTATGTCAACGGGATCATCAACAATGTTTGCGTTTGATTCTTCGTATTCGAGCTCCTTAAATTATATTTAGTTACATTTCCATTTTAATACACATATCCCTATATTTACCTTGCTAAAGAACTCCACTTCTGCGTCCTCTTTTACGTCTATCGAACATCCTGAATCTTTAAAATAGTCTTGATGAATTTGCGTATGCATATTTTTTAATTCCGCGTTTAGCTCCTCCGCTGCGGTATCAGGTTGTGCGATTTTATAATTTCCCATTAATATTTGATTATTCAATTGAGCTCGCTTTATGAATTGATGTGATTGCTTTAGATCTTGATAACAGCGACCACACAAATAGTGACATGGTGGATATCCTTTCACATCGAAATCATCAGGTTTAATTTGTAATTGTGCATATTTATTGAAAGCCTCTAATATAGTGGAAGTAGCATCACTTTCAGAAAGTGTAAATGACTCCATCACATCTATATAGTCATTAAGTTCGTACTGACTAGAAACGGATAGACACGAGCGACAGCAGCGCATATATTCCAATGAAACTTCCGTTCTTTGTGAGGAATCCATATTTGATTTAAAAGCAAAGATATTTTCACTTCATTTTACTGATGAAAAAAGATTTATCTTTTGCCCAGCCACCCCTTGCCAAAAATCACACAAACAAGATTGTGCATTGCGCATGTAAACAAACGATCAGCTGTTTTTATGGGCAATTTTTGAGAAGTCACTCGTTACTTTGCGTAATATTTTTGGTTAGGGTAATCGCAAGTTTTTTGGTAATTCTTTACTTTAGCTCACAACTGCTAAAACTCGTCCAAAAATATCGGGAGAGGTGTCAAAAGACTTTTGATCCCAGGAATCCGAAAGCGGAAGGCCCAAATTTTATTTCTATCAAAAGATATTTCCAAAAAACCGCAAAATGGCTCGGGAGCGCTCCGAAACCGGGGATGGGATCCATAGTATTTTTGCGCAGAAAACCTTTCTAGCTTGGCGGCCTTCAGCCGTGCTTATAAAAAATTACCATGGGTGGGTCCAACACCGGTTTGGAGACCAAATATATATCCGCGCAAAACGCTTTTACCCACATTTTTTCTTTTGAGTACAACAATATCATCAAAATACAACAAGCACATGAAAAATTTCAATTTTGTTTGCAAATATCTCCGAAAAGAAATAAAATTTCCAATTTCCGCTTTCGGAAATGTGAGCTAAAGTAAAGAATTACCGGTTTTTTTTGGGCGAGATGTGCACAACTGTCTTTATACCTTTTCGTGGGGTATTTGTGTTTATTTATCCGTCTGTATTTAATTAATTAATTCTCTTTCCAAAAATTACATTTGCATAAGGTGTCTACAAACATGGGTAAATGTGAGACAATTGAAAATGTTCCTCATGGAAAACATAAGGCATCAATTTTTTTTAATTTCCAGCGAGTTACTCGCCACTCGTGGCAGACTGGTGGCTCTTATTATATTTTTTTTTTTTTTTTGGTTTAGGTTTAATGGCACGGACGTTTATCCATAAAGCCAGGTTAAATCTCAGTTGGTTATTTCTTATGGTTGTTGTAAAACAAGTTTATGTGTAATGTTGGCTTCACTAATACACAATGGTAATACCAATTCGGCCAGAACCATATGTAGCAGCTTGCTATTAGTATTTGACTATCCGTAATTTGTAAAATGGTATTTAGATGGCACCACGCCAGGTTATATTCAAAGTCTTCGTATTTAGTGTTATATATTTTTATTTATTTTATTTTTTTTTTTTTTAGATGTAATTTGAAAGAGGCCAGAACCACGTGTAGCAGCTTGCAAATGAATGTCAATTATTGTAATTGTTCTCAAATTCTATTAAGATTGGCATTTCGATGGCACCACGCCAGGTTATATTCAATTTGTCAATTAATTAATTAATGATCACAGAAAGTGATTTTAAAATTTTTGCAATCAAAATTGCAATTTAATGTTCATAGATATGCACAGTATTGCATAGCTTTTAAAACGAGCTGCTTATTCAGCATAAAATTATAATCCGTAATTTGTTCCGTTATAATTCCTTAATTTCCAGTATATGGCCTGTTGCCATGTGCTAAACATTTTCCCGTTACGACAGTTATACGTAAATCGAGTTGGTATTATGTGGCCCACGCCAGGTTATCAATTAATTATTTAGTGATTCCACTTATATTTGTTGAAAAAGTTGATTTTGATTCGAAACACGCTCCACTCACGCACAAAGCTGTGAAATTCCTTGCGATCTGGATTTGTACTCAACCACATGTTATTAAGCCCAATTTTCCATATGGTTGAGCTGCAAGGAATTTCAGCGAACCGTTCACTACGAGATTGAAAACGCGAATGTCTTATTATATTTATCCTCTTTCAAATAAAGAAAGGAAAAATAAACACAAATACCCAACGAAAAGGTATAAACAAAGAGGATAAATATAATAAGAGCCGTCATTCGTTATTTTTTAGGCATTTACTCGATGTAAACTGTGAGGTAGTCGCAGAAGCAAGGTAGTTGGGAAGCAGATGTGATATTTTCGCACACGTGAAATGTGATAGGCAGATGTCGCCGCTGTTTTTCATTTAACTCACACGGCGAAAGGCTAAGCAGGGACATCTATTTTTGAAAAAGTAGGTTTATTAAAGGCAGCGTTGCCAAACTAAAGACAAGTAATTAACAAATTATCTAGCTCACAAAGAACCAGACTTCTATCTGGATTTATCTGGCTCAAATCGTTTTTTTGCATTTACATGCAAAAGTATTTATCTGGCTCAGGCTTTTGTGACCGGATGATGGCTATTATATTTACCCTCTTTGGCACTATATTAAGGCCCGGCTTTTCAATGCGAGTTTATACTCCGCTTAAGGTGAGATGAGCAGCAAAATACGTTGGTATCGAACAAAGTGGCAAGGTTAAACTCTAGTAAACTTTAACTGGAGTTTAAACTCGCACTGAAAAACCCAGCCTAAATCTGTGGAAACTCTATTCGTTAACTTTTGTAGCCACATTTGACAGCGGTAAATTAGCTTATTAATTATCCCCAGCGGGTTAGGTGGCTTAGAATATACCCACGGCAGGTATGCCTTTCGTAATAGGCGATCAAAATACCCATGAATTCAAGGCGTTGTGTGGCGCAACCTTTCCAAGGGGATACCAGCGCAATTTATAGCTTCTCCAACTAAAATTTGCACCTCACCTACCCGTGGCGAATCTTGTTGTTTTAGGAGCCGAGGTTGTGAAACAAGGAGGTGGGGCCGGGATGGCCCAGAAGGCTCAAAGTAGTTATTTTAAATCGGTCCGAGATAATCGGGTTTATGCCTTAATGGTGCTTGTTACCGAAACGTGGCGGATCTATATCCAGTAAAGACCCATCAATATCGATAACGCTCCCAAAAACCTTTATTGCTACAACACCAACAACGAGCATTGTAATTTTAACAATTCTTCTATACACTAAATTTTAATTTAAAAAATTTTTCTGTTCACGAACTTTTGTCAACCCTAAGCTCGATAGAATAAATCGAGCTCCTATCAAGTGTGACGTTCCAATGAAGTGTGATCCAGATACGGATAGAAATTTAACATGCAAATGCAAAAGCAATGTGAACCACCGAAAAGCGGAGACAAAAACCTCTGGTGGTCATAGTGTATAGCCTATACTGGATCGGTTGCATTGAATAGTGGACACACACCATTTGTAGAGGTAATACATGGAGGTGAAATGCGTATTGAAATTTAGGAGTACTAATTTTCTACGCAGTAGATAAAGAGTAGATAAAGTTTAACGCTTAGCAGTTCATATAAAGTTTAAGCGCAAACGTATATAGATGTAAAAAAACAGGTATTGTCGTTGAATTTGCATGTTAAATTTGTATCGGTGTCTAGATTACGATCATTGGAACGCGAGGATTGTTGATGTGGTTAATACTTTATCTCCATCGGTTGATAACTACAAAAGTTACAATCATATTATAAGGCGTTCAATTGGAACGATCTGGATCAGTACTATGAGAGTTGGCAGCACTCAACTAATGTGTACACATAATAGGGTTCCTGTTATTTTTCCACTTTTTTCCACAAAAAACTCCTATAAACTATACGAATGTGACTCGGTTACATTAGCTACACACAAATAGTTTTCTGCAGTGAGGGCCGAGCACAATCAACTTTTTCATATAGATGAATTCAACGCAATCTAATGCATGCCAGTTACATCGCCACAATCACGGAAGATGTCGCGTTTGTAAATATAAAGGAACTTCCGACTTAGCAACTGAATTTTATTTCGCCTAGCCCATTTACATACAAAGTTTCGCCAAGCAATGTTATAAACATTCTCACCATACAAGAAAAATACTTGCTAACATAATTTGTGTCCTATTCATTTGGTAAATTGCAGTTTTTAACTGTGAAAAAATGTTAGAAAAGTTACCAACGAGTGGGAAAAATAATGTGACGAATATTAGCAACGCTAAGGGATATTATCATCTCTAAGCCAATACTAAGTAGTGACTTGTATGCATATCAACAAGTCAATCATTATGTCTACACATATGTACGTACACGCAGCGGAGAGAAAACGCACAAACACATGCATAAATCTTATCTGAGATGCGCTCAAAAGTAGGCAATATTTGTGCAAGTATCACTCGCATATGAGAAGCTATAAACGTAGTTATAGCTGGTAAATAACTAGTAAATTCTAGAAATAGAACCGCCTAGAAATATGCCAACGAAACCAAACAGTATAAAAGCAGCAACAGTTGAGGCACGACAAGTCAGTTTGATTTAAGCAAGCTATCAGTTGCGAAGTATGTGTTATTGTGAAGTACTTTAATAAAGGCCATTTTGCATTATTGAATAGTGGAGTTATTTATTCAACAGTTTAGTGATTAGAACGTTAGTAGAAGGTTGCAAATAAGAGGAATTTCCCAAAAATTGTTACAATTGGTGTCAGAAGAGGAATTGTTGAATAAATTCTGGAGATTTCGAATACAACTTGGACATGGCAAAGTTAAGTGAATTAAGGATCCAGCAACTGAAAAAGAAGTTGGAGAACCGTGGATTGAATACAACCGGCAATAAGATCGAACTTCAAGCACGGCTACAAGAGGTATTGGAATTGGAAGGAATTAATGTGGACGAGTATGTCTTTTATCCTGATGTGGAAGAGCCAGCGACTAAAATGGAGGAGAAGATAGATACTCCGAATCCATTGGCAAGTGTTGACACTAACGTGATACTAGCAGTGTTGAAGCAAATGCCGTCACAAATATCAACCGAAATGTCATCTCAACTGGAAGAACAGAAGACATATATGGCATCACAACTGGATAAACAGGGATCACAGGATCAATGGAGGCACGTATTTCAGAAATGACGTCATCTCAACTGGAAGACGAAAATACATATATGGCATCTCAATTGGAAGCGCAAGAGGCACGAATTTTGGAACAGGTATCATCAAAACTGGAAGCGCAGGATGCAAAAATGGCTAAATTTCAGGCAGAAGTAAATGATTTAAAAGGTCGTATGGAGCAGTTACAACTAAATTGCCCAGCTGTTTCAGCAAGCAATCCGAAGGTAAAAACTCCATCTTTTTACGGCTCTGTTCCTTTCCAGGTCTTTAAGCTTCAATTTGAAAAGACATCAGCAGTGAGGAACTGGAATGCTGAAGATAAAGTTGCTGCACTGTTCGTGGCATTGAAAGACCCTGCAGCTGAAATCTTACAGACGATTCCAGAGTACGAACGGAACAGTTATGAAGCATTGATGGCCGCTGTCGAGAGACGTTATGGAAGCGAGCATAGAAAACAGATATACCAAATTGAGTTGCAAAACCGTTACCAAAAAGCAAATGAGACATTGCAGGAGTTTGCTTCGGATGCTGAAAGGTTGGCTCATTTGGCAAATGCGGACGCACTCGTGGAATATATCGAAAGGGTAAAAATCCAGAGCTTTATTAATGGAATACGCGATATCGAAACGAAGCGAGCGACATACGTAAACCCAAAACCTACATTAACTGAAACGGTATCACATGCTCTGATTCAGGAAACAGCAACGCTTCAGTGTAAGCCAGCGTTCAAAGCACGCCGTGTGGAGGTAGAAAGGCCAGACTGGGTGAATACAATATTGGAGGCGCTGCAACGATCGCAAAAGCGGAGTGAAAGAGTTACCAAATGCTTCAAATGCGGGAAGCCCGGTCACATTGCACGTCATTGGGATCTTGAACCCAGTGGTTGCAACAGCATGGGTGGTCTTAATAACAAAGCTGGAGGGGATGAGCAAAAGCGAGTAAGATGAAGAGATCGAGAGCTATCTCCAGCTATTGAATGTCCTGTGATATCTGTGTCGCAAATTTCAAGGAAATCAAGCAGTCTTACCGTCTGTGAAGTCTTAATTGGGAAGGTCATGGTTCTACACAAATTCGTTGTGGCGGAGATCGTTCATAAAGTCATATTGGGAGTGGACTACTTAGTTGACCATGATATCAGGATCGATATGCGGAGAAAGATTATGCGCTATAAAAACAAGGATGTGCCACTTAACTTCAGTTTGGAGAAATGGTTCAGCAGTAAGCGAGTGCTGGTGGAGGAAATTCGACAGAGACCACAAAAGTTAAGGAAAGTAGATAGGACAAAAGTTGATGGAACGAATGGGTCAAACAAATCAAAACCGAAGATACCTGCGAGAGAAACACTGGCATTGAAAAACCCTAATGTACGCACTAAAACGAACGAAAGAATTTCCCAGATAGAATTCAAGTGTGGTTTCAAGCCAGGGCGCACTACTGTTGGGAAACGTCGGAACGATGCTGATTATGTGAAGTCAATCCGTCAAGAGCAAGCTATACATAGTAGTTCATTGGCCAAACTACAGAGTGCGAGGAAGCGATCCAGGATAATGATTAGTAGGAAGGTTTCTTGGAGGGAGATTTGGTACTGTTATACAACCCTCACCGGCGGAAAGGTGTTCCATCCAAATTTTGGTGCAGTTGGGAAGGCCCGTGCAGAGTTGTGGAGAGGATCAGTGATGTCATCTACGGCATACAAACAATTGGGAAACCACGAAATAGAAGAGTGGTTCATTTGGAGATGCTGGCAGCGTTTAGATCGAGAGATTTGTCTGATCAGTACGATCACTCACATATACACGCGCATATAAGAAGCTATAAACGTTGTTATAGCTGGTAATTTTATAGCTGGTAACTAACTAGTAAATTCTAGAAATAGAACCGCCTAGAAATATGCCAACGAAACCAAACAGTATAAAAGCAGCAACAGTTGAAGCACGACAAGTCAGTGTGATTTAAGCAAGCTATCAGTTGCAAAGTATAAGTGTTATAGCGAAGTACTTTAATAAAAGCCATTTTGCATTATTGAATAGTGGTGTAATTTATTTAACAGTTTGGTGATTCGAACGTTAGTAGAAGGTTGCAAATAAGAGGAATTTTCCAAAAATTGTTACAATAATTTCACTAGCAAAGAAGCACCCTCAGCCCACAGCAAATGTCGAATTCTTCTTCTTATGCTTTGCTGCCAACAAAGGTTGGAAGTTGGCAACTTTTTCATGTCAGATGGCGCCAGTGTCGCTCGATCTGGAATTGTGACGGGCATTGTGTACAATGGTGACGGGGCTCTGAAAAAGAATGGTACAATAACAAAAACAAAAAGGAAACCTCGTAAAAATTTACGTAAAAACAAAATGTCTCAAATTGTGCGAGAGTGTGAAATGTGGTTAAACTGAAATTAGCAAAGAAAGCAAAAATAGTAGTCCAATGATTAGCCGATTGTGATTTCACCGGTTTGACCGTCATCCGATTCCTTGGTGAAACCTGTTGAAATTAAAAAAAAAAAACATTACGAAATTGCCTGACTATGATGACATCGCGGTTTTCGAAATGCTACCATCGAAATATGCCAGTAAAGGTTTCCTTCTTTTTAGTTTATCCCAATAAGCAATACTCCAAAATGGAGGCAGCTATGTACCGCACAGGGATGATGAACCCGATCCCGCAATCGATGATAATAGAACAAATGCCACCTCGCCCGAATATGACCAAGTCAGAATAGCAATAGCCAGATCAAAAAACAACAAGGCCGCGGGCGCTGATGCATTGCCTGCGGAGCTATTCAAATATGCCAGCAAGGAGTTGGTAAGGAGCATGCATCAGCTTCTTTGCAAAATATGGTTGGACGAATGTATGCCCGAAGATTGGAATTTATGTAAGTGTTCTTTGCCCAGTCCACAAGAAATGGAATACTGCAAACTGCGCCTACTATCGCGGAATCAGCCGTCTTCTATATTGTGCGAAAGATTGAAGCTCACCGTGAATCGGCTGATTGGACCTTTCCTGTGCGGCATCAGACCTGGTAAATTTACAATCGACCAAATCTTTGAAAAAACTCGCGAAAAAAGAGTCACCACATATCAACTCTTCGTCAATTTTAAAGTAACCTTCAACAGCATGAGAAAGAGCTGCCTATATGCCGCTATGTCTGAATTTAGTTTCCCCGCAAAACTTATACGGATGTGCCAAATGACGTTGAGCAACACCCTTAGCTCAGTCAGAATTGGGAAGGACCTCTCCGAGCCGTTCGAAACTAAACAAAGTTTCAGACAGGAATACCCCCTAAATGCAATTTCTTTAATTTGATGGTGAAAATTAGACTAGTTGAAGAACTTAACCGTTCTGGAAAAACATTCTTTAAAAGCGTGCAATTACTGGCTAGTACTGATGGCATTGACATCATCGACTTAAGCACCCGTGCCGTAAGTTCTGCTTCTCCAAACTGGAAAGAGAAGTCGTAAAGATGGGTTTGATGGTGAATTACGACCAAAGTACCTGTTGTCATCGGGCAAGAGTCAGCGCATATGCGTCTTGGCGACCACACTTCTATTGGCAGCCGTAACTTGGAAATAGTAAAAGATTTCGTTTATTTGTGAATCAGCATTAACACTAATAACATCAGCTTTGAAGTCCAGCGAAAAATCACTCTCGCCAATAAATGCTACTTTGAACTAGGTAGGCAATTGAAAAGCAGAATCCTCTCTCGGCAAACGAAAATCATGCTCTATAAGTCACATATTGTACTCGTCCTGCTATATGGTGCAGAAGCATGGACCATGACAACATCAGATGAAGCGGCTTTGGGAGTGTTCGAGAGAAAAGTTCGTCGAAAGATTTACGGACCTCTACGCGTTGGCGATGGCGAGTACTGAAGAAGATTTAATGATGAGCTGTACGAGCTTTAGGCAGACATCTACATTGTTCAGCGAATTAAAATTCAGCGACTACGCTGGCTAGCCCATGTTATGCGAATAAAAAATGAGCCTCCGGCTAAGAAAGTATTTTTATCGGAACCCGCCTATGGAAGTAGAGGAAGAGGGCGGCTCCCACTCCACTGGAAGGACCAGGTGGAAAACATTTTAAACTCCCTTGGTGCGACCAATTGGTGCCAGTTGGCAGAGCGAAGCAGCAACTGGCGCGTCTTGTTGGATTGCCATAACCGTTTAAATGGCTAAGCGCCAATTAAGTACAACTATTATTTACTGGTGTTAAGCTCATTAATTTTTAAAAAAATTGTGTGCTTATGTCATCAGGTATAAGGTTTATCTAAAAGGTAACGTAAGGGTTACGCAATTATAAGACATTAGACAAACAGGTGCTCAGTGATATCCACAAAAAGGCGTCGGACCCCTATGCCAGGAATCGCCCGGCGAGCCCCGTTCTTGAAGATAAGTACACCTAACTCGAAGAAGCGGAAAGCACTTTCCCTAGGGAGACGCACATCACTCTATCTCAACTTCGATCTGGATACTGTACATACATAATGTATGCCCTTCTTGCAATGTGTCCCCACATGACCCCAACCACTCTTTAATTGCAATGTGGAACCAACGACTGTAACTCCCCTATCATTCTGGTCTACCCCTGTTGAAACTGCAAGTTTCCTTAGATTACCGTTAGAGGATATTGATGACAATTTGTGAGTCGCACCTATTGGAGGCGAAGTACTGGTACAAAAACAACAGCATAAGACTTTATATAGGATATAACAACCGTATTATAATTCCGCTTATTTGCAACATTCTGCTAGTGTTCGAATCGCTGAACTGTCGAATAAATAACTCCAATATTATGTATTGCAAAATGGTCTTTATTAGCCTACTTTGGGAGTAGTACAATTATACTTTATTTTGCAACTAATAGCGTGTTTAAATCAAACCGAACCCTGATACTTCACCTTGCGCTGCTTTTATACTCTCGGTTTTCTCGTTCACCCGTTTCTCCTAAGGTCTAGCCGCGAACAGTTCGAGAACAATTGTATCTGATGCTTGGTTACCAGCTATATACGTGTATACTTGTAGTTTATAGCCATATGCGTGTGTATGTGTGAGTAACTACTTCGGCTGATGACTACATGTCTGTGAGTGAGTTATCTCTTTGTCGACTCTTATGTATGTGTATAAATCATTATTGATGTTCATGTACACAAGTATAGCTTGCTTTAATGTTTTTGTTGTTGTGCCTTTATTTACTAACAGCTTAGTGATGCTAAAATTCGCCACATTGTGTTATGAACTTTTATACAAGGCTTATAGGACAAATTAATCAGCCTTATATAAGTAAAGTGTTATAAGATGAAAACAAATAGAATGCAATTACTTCATTATAAAATCTATAGAGAATAAAGCTGCAGACATTGGTGCGTTATCGGTAACCGTATCGGAAACCTTATAACAGCTGATTCGGCCAATCTGATGGGAATCAATGTAATCGATTATTGGTGCCATATCGTAACGCTAAGGTCGTAACCGTATCGTAGCCAACCAATTGGTTTTTGGTTTTTCGCCATATCCGTAACCTAAAAATATTTGAGATGGTGAATTTAATAACTTTTTGTAGATTTTATTCATTATTTTGGATACGTTATGACTAAGAGACTTATTTTTTGTGGAAAATGTTTGTAATTTTTTGCGTTTTTTTTTTCATATATATGAAATTTTCAAGATTTTTAGGTTAAGGCACCATTAATCGATCACAATGTATCGTATAGTGTTACGTTATGGATACGACTACAGCGATACGACAAACGGCACCAATGACTCCGCTTTAAGGAATATTATCTCGTATTTTAACCTAAAAAGTTTTATTGCGCATATGAAATCAGGCTACCTTAGACATTATAATAAAACACCAACTGCATTTAAACTCCTTTATTAATTTTTGTAATCGCCTATTTCAAAACTGTATTTAGGTATTAATTATACAATTTTGAAAGTTTTTCTAAAAGGACACTCCCCAGCAGGGGTTCAGCCAGCCATTTTCGTTCTACTACCAGATGTAGTGATAGAACGATACGAGTACTGAGTAAATAATTGTTATGGTTACGCATTCCCTATGGGAGCAGCAAGGAAGGCAGTCGGCATGATGTAGTGGTGCCCAGTGGCTATTCATGTCGGCTGGGCGGGGTCCTTGCCAACCTTACTGTTCCTGCGCCATAACAGGAAAAAGTTCCTATTAAGCCTATTCAAATAAACTGACAAAAAAGCGCAGAGACGACTCAAAACGCTTGAAATTCAAATTGAAACAACATCCGGCCGAACCGGATGTCCCGGACAGACCGTTACAACATTCAAAATTTAAAAATTAAAAAAAAACTAAACGCAAAAAAAATCGAACCGGAAACGACCGCTTATAACGCTGAAAATAAAAATAATAAACAAAACAGCTGAAAAATTAAAACAAAAAAAGAGAAGGGCTAAATATACAGAGGGGCGAAGCGGGTGTTGTTGCGACGCCCGGTGCTTGTCCCGCCCTCAAATCCATGGCCACCGACGCACCTAAATTTTCGGTGGCCCCTTACCTGTATTCCCTACGTGCCTTCTAAATCAATTAGGACGTCAGCATTCCCATTTATAAACTTTATTAATTACAATTCATTTTTTTTAAAAAGAAAATCAATAATACAATTTTTGTCTGTTTTGCTTAATTAATATACCCCTACAGCTCATGGAAGCAATTCTTATGTTTCTATATATAAAATTTCTGTAAGAGGGAAACGTTAAGGAAGAATTCAAAGCTTTTAATAAGGAACGCTCTCTGTTTTCGCGGATTGAATGTACTATGCTCTCAAACAATTGCAATCGTTGTCAAACTTCTACAGTATTCTTGAGAATGTTCAATGCATTTTACCTGCATCTGGGCAAAAAAAAAATTGTTTGTATGTTTTCAATGCGTTCAATTATTTCATTTAATTTTAAACTTAATAATGATCTTAAATTTAATTTTCCGATTTGGGGTTGCCGTAAATATTGACGTTTCGATAATCATAAATAGATGGTGCAAAAGTTCAATGCCTATTGGCCGTCAACGCCATAGTTTTCGCCTTTCAAAAGTGCGCTTCCTTATAGTCTAAGTATATTTAAATGAGCACGCCCTAGGCGTCATATACGTACGTAGTGTATGAAGAATAAATTTTATGCGAAAAAAAAATTAATTGCAGTTCATATAATTTTACGTACTTCCCTTTCTACGATTTAGCATGAACATACATTTATGTATATTTTAAATGATGTAATTTCAAGAATCTAACGTGAGTTCATATTAAATTGAATAAAAAAAAGGTTTGAATTGGGTACAGCAGTGAGCACGAACATAGCATCGAAAATTAATACTAAATGTTTTATGTTATTATCTCCCTTCACTTATTTTCGTTAAAAGTTCGAAGGTGTTCAAAACAAAGCTTCGTTAAAGGTCCAAAAAAAAAACTTTCGGAACCATTACCGAAAAAGCTAATACTGAAAAAAAAAAACGTTCATCTATCCTACTACGTAGGATAATGCAAAAAAAAGATTGCATCTAAATACTAAAATCAATTGCTACTGAGCTCCAATGGAGCTAGGCTGTAGTGCACTCAATGAATCCACACGCGCCACTGTGCATCAAATTTATATGTATGTACTATCCTTACATATGTGCAAACAAATTCGCAAAAGGGAAGAAAGCCCCCTTAAGTACTAAAATTCACACAAAAAAACATTTTTATTTAAATGCTTAAGTACACTTATATATCCTAGTGGTCTATTCCTGACATTATTTTTCTCTTCTGGTTTATGTTAATTTATTTACAAAATATATATATCTACTTGTGTCAAATGTCTACTGTGTATGCTACTAAATACTTGCGGCGACTCACCCGGTGTCTGGTACTTACATAGCCGGCCCGAGTACGTACCGTGGGCCTCTGCCGTCGTGGTTACTGGTGACGTTGATGTTACTGGTTAAGTTGTCGCGATTGGTGGTTGTGGCGCGCGGTATTGGCGTGCTGGGTTGGTACTGTTAGTGGTTATGGCGCGCGGCCTTGGCGCGCAAATTTGATGGTTGTACACGGCTTTGGCGCGCAGTGTTGACGCTGTTGGTGGTGCTAAATATTGATGGTGGCTACTGGTGGTGTAGCTTATGAGGTGGTTGGCTTTTGCCGTTGCCTACGACGATTATTGTTACCAAGACCATTTCCAATTCCACCCGATGAACGTGCCAAGTCCAATAGTGCCTGTGACGGCACTTGGCCCGCCTCTCCCAAAACAGAAGTTAAATCTCGTACCTGCTTTCCCTTGTCGAGAGTGAAGAAGGTATACGCAGTACTTAATTGTCGACACGACCAGTACTATCAATGCGATGTGCGTAGTTTTCAGATGAATTTGGATAATCGTAATTGATGACGTATTGCAAATCTTCTACATCTGAACGACGAGAGGCAACCTCAGTGGCAATTAAAATATTGGATTTGCCCTTACGGAAGTCTTTTAATACTGAATCACGTTCAGGTTGTGATTTATTGCCATGGATGGAAGTGGCGTTGTAACCTTCTTACGTATTAGCGGTAAGATTTCTTCGACCTTAATTTTTGTTTCGACGAAGATAATACCTTTTAGTGTTTATGACGTTTATTTGAAGCCAATAAATCATTTCCAGGAACAAAATGTGTACATATGTAAGTATGTTTTCATATTTTCTCCGCATAAATCTTGAATTAAATTGATTAAACATACAACAGCATAAGGTTTAACATATCATAATTTAAAATTGGATCAGAGTAGCCCCAATGTAATTCGGTTTTCTCTTTTTTTGAGCCTTTGCGTCTTCATAGCTGTGTTTGTATTAGCTTATGTGCACTTAACCATGGCAATGGCGACTTGGTTTTGATTTATTGAATAAAAAGTACTTCTATTTGATATAGTTTGAGCAAGTTCACGAACTTAAGATTTTTTTGTCTAGGCACTTATTTGTTCTTCTAAGCCACCAACCAGCATTTCTGATATGCACCACCGCACCGAATAAAAAAAAAAATGTTCTCTTTTTTTTCCGGAAACAGCGTGTTTCCTTTATTTTCTAGCGATCATCATTTTCGCGGCTGTGGCGACCTCTAGTGTCCATTTTCGATTAAAATTGTCATGGATCCTTTTCTTTGCCATCACTAGCCACTAGATGCGTTCCAAAGGTGACTATCCCAAGCGGACCATAACATAGTATCAAAACTTTTCCGAAAAATTCGTATTCGAAACTTTTTTCTTAGTACTGTATGAAATATAAAAAAAAAAAGGAAAACCGTTATGATCCCCTTCTATTTAGTTAATTTCTCCAAAAGTCGTTTAGTGCCATGGAAAAAATACTTGACGCGATTTACCTCCGAGGAGATCTAGACCGAGCTTCTCTTCCGATTTGCGTCGTGAAACATTTTATTTTCCTTACAAATTGAGCGGACAAGACCTACATATATAATGCCGGTTCCTAACGGCAGATGCAAGGCAGATGAATTTTCACTGGGAAGCTTTAAAGGGAGAAATACACTCGGCGTGCTTGCGAAACCACTGCCGAGGGGCAACCCCGTTTAGAAAAACTTTTACTGACTTAAAAAAACTTTTTTATAAATGCCATAAGCCGATCAGAAATCTTTTAAATCATTTAATGTTCGTGACGTTTCCTTAAAATATATGTAAGAGCACACATTTAGGTATATTGCTTACTTGTTTTCTACTAAATTCAAAACATAATCACGTCTCGTTAAAAATATTTTTTTTTCACTTTTGATAAAACGTCCGAAATACTCACTTGGATCGAGTATACTCGACACTGTTTACTGAGTATGAGTACTAGCATCGATTTTTTGATTCGAGAATTTTATATGAGTACCGGTACCGAAACTTTTTTTTGAAAGTTCTATCACTAGGGCAAAGGATATTATATCTTTGTATAATATTGGATAGAAAGCTTTACCCTTAACTTATAGTAGAGGCTTGACAATTGTAGTTTACACGTTGATTGAATCATGATACAAAAAATGGAGGTAGTTCCATTTAGTGTGACGTTAGTCACTTGACTGGACAATGGCAATTTCGCCAAAAACAAGCTACCAGATTGAAAAATGTTACGAATTTTTCTAATTTTAATGGATTTCATATTAACGAATACGACCAAATTACTTTCATAGTTATTTTAAATAAAAAAGAAAAAAAAAAAAAAATGAGCCCCATGCCTTGGAAATATTTTAATACGAAATATCAGCATAGAAAAGAAGGTTTTTAATAAGTTTTTCGAGCTCCCGAAAATTGCATTTGTGGAAGAAACATGGATCGAAGTATGCAAAGCAAGAGAATATAGCCTTCTTAAGTGTCCGTACGTTTGCTCAGAACATTTTGACAACACATACACGTTTGTCAATTGCTTGCTCAATGGAGGTCCTTACAAACCGACACCGCAATTTCTTGATAAATTGGCTACAATTCCTCATATTTTATTGTATAATTTAAACGTTGCGCTTTAGGAGGGAATTGTTAAACCATTTTTAAGGTAGAACATTACCCTGTAGCTCTGCAGGTTAGCCACTAGTTATGAAAGTGTTTTTGTCCGTTGTACCAGGGGTCACCTTGGGGCAGCCCCGCCTATACACACAGGAGTCTCAATATCAGTCTACACATCAAATTTCAACATTCTAAGTGGATTGTTTACTAAATTATCACGTTTTTGGTGTTTCCCAAAATGTTATATATATAAAAGTGGGAATGGTTAACGCCCGATTTCGCTCACTTTAAATAGCGATGGGAAATAAGTACTAGGGAACCGATATACCAATTTTCAATAAGATATCTCAATATTTACTCAAGTTATCGTGATCACAGATAGACGGACGGACAGTTGGACGGAAATAGCTAAATCAATTCCTTTTTTCATTCTGAGCATTTTGATATGCGGAAGTCTATATTTATCTCGATTCGTTTATGCCGTTACGATCAACCGTTATGTTACCAAAGCTCATAATATTGAAACATATCGAAAGCTTAAAATTTTAGGTATGTTACCTTAAAATATAGATATGTAAATAAGTATGTAACATAACCAGAAGCGTAAATCCAACTTCGGTTACACCCGAAAATAGACTCTCTCACTTTTTTGGGAATAGTTTGTGTTTAAAATATAACTCAGTATCCCTCACTAGGGTAGGCGCCTTGTCGTTGGTGTGAGGGCTTAGCCGAACTCCATAGCACCCGACTATGAGGCGGAGCTGTTTAGGACTGACATCTACGCCGTTTCGCCTCATAGGAGGGCGGCGGGATGTCGGTGACCAAGAACTGCCAACCCCCTAATCCAGGGTGTTATGCGGACCGTGCCTATTGGACGATTTGCAGCCAGGGGATAAATTTGGCTGTATTCGAACGGAGCCTCCCGATACCGGGCCACCTCGGGAACTATTAATGGCCTTACCACAGTAAGGGGCGCTGCCGTGCCGGACGGTTCTTTCCCCGCATATAATACTGGACAGCTGAGCCCGCCTTGTCGGGCAGGTGGTCGTACGACCAAGATGAACGACTCATTACCTGATTGTAATAAGGACGATGTAAAGAGGAGAACTGAGTCGCAATCCAAGGACGACAAATACGAATTAAGCGATGCGTCGGACTCGGGGAGCGAGAGTAGTGTTGATTCAATGAACTCCGTGTTGGAGAAACACACAAATGAAAACGGAGTAGAAGGGTGGAGAAGGGTACGGAGCAGAGGAAGTAAAAGAGACTCTCGCAGTACCGTGCAGCACTAAGAATTGTACAACGCTTGGGAGCAGTGGTCGACCCAACAGAAGTGGAGATCGAGCGCTTGGAATGGGCCCATGAAGCGGTAGAAGTATGTCGAAGGCAGTTCAAAAGGTTTGCTGCGAGAAACTCTCGGTTCTGCAACCGGTACGAGGAGGAAGAAGCGTCGAATGGCAGAATGAAGAGACAACGTTCGGCGGAAGGCGACAAGCCTGCTTTCAAGAAGCAGAAAGGACCCAGTCCAAGAGCCGCGAGGCAGGGCATTCGCATAGACAAGACAAGTAGGCCCAAAGCTGTAAGACAGATGGGCTCCAATAGCGAGGTAGCAACTACCTCGAAAGCTGCGAGTCAGAAGGAAGTTCCAATTACGGAAGAAGGAGATAAGCCAAAGGGAGATAACGCTAAGACTCCGGCTTTCTCGGAGGTGCCAAAGGGAGATAACACTAAGACTCTTGCTTTTCCCGAGAAGATGAGTGATGTGGCAAAGCAGTCACTGATTGCGGCGCTGGTTGATCGTAGCAGTCCTTTCGGACAAATGACTACTGAAAGGTGGAGATCTGTGGAAAGGGAGCTTATTAACTTAATGCTTAAGATGATGCGGGAACAACCAAATAAGCCCCTTCCAACCTTTGATTGGGGGGATGGTATAATGGTGTGAAGATGATAGCGTGCGACAACATCGCGAGCTTGCGGTGGCTGGAGGAAGTGGTTCCAAACCTCCAAAGGCAAGGCACGAACGCGCGGTTTGAGGTGGTGGATAAAGCGCAAATCCCCACGGTAACAAAAGTTAAGGTATGGATACCATGCGTGATGAAGTCGGAGGATACACTGCGACTTCTGCAGAATCAGAATCCGAACATACCGACACAGGATTGGAAGGTACTTAGTGTATCTCGGCCTACCGAGGATGGTCAGTTCTACATCTTCCAAATAAACAAGCAGGCGGAGGATATTTTGTACACGCAGCTTGGCAAAATGTCCTTTGGCACTGGCAAATTCTACATGCGACTCAGGAAAAGAAGTCCCGAGGATAAAAACCCTAACACGCTAGAGTTGGGTGAAGTTGAAAAGGACCTCAAAAGCCTAAGGGAAAAAGACAGGTGGAGGTCCCCGACGTCACCACGAACGTGCTAGGAGAGGACCAACCGCTAAATGGTGCTGTGACTCGCACAGAGGAACACCCGGCACAACAGTCACGAGAGGCTGAAGGGGGCCTCGAATACTCTAAACCAAAAGGGCAAGGGGAGGACGAAGACGTCAAGACGAAGGTGCTGGAGGGGGACAAACAGCCCAATGGTGCTGCGAGTCCTACAGATAAACCTCCAACAGAGTAAAGTGGCGTCGAGCGAACTCCTAACCCTTGAGGAGGGTTCGTTTGACGTGGCGCGGATCCAGGAGCCGTGGCGGGAGGAAAGGTTTCTGGGCTAAGCGCGCGCGGGTTTGGCGTTTACTACGCGCAAATGGAAGGACGGGTGCGAGCTGTAGTAATGGTAAGGAAACAGCTGCATTCATATATGCTGCCTAATTACACCACTGACGATCTCGTAGCGGTGGCCGTTGAGCAAAAGAATATGCAGGCATTTATCCTGGCGTCCTGCTACATGGCCCATGCTGCGGAGGTTCTACCGATGGAGTGCAAAAGGCTAGTACAGGAGGAAGGGCGCAAAGGGCGGTTGGTCATAGGCGCATATGCAAATGCGCACCACAATGGGTGGGGAGAAGGAGATACGAACGAGGGAGGCAAATCTCTGTTTTGTTACATCCTGCAAACCAATTTGCAGATAGCCAATAGGGGAAATGTCCCTACATACATTGGTCCAACATCCAGCAATGTTCTGGATATTACATTGAGCTCCGAGCGTGATATATCAAGGTATGATTGGATGGTTCTTGATAGACCATCCTTCTCCGACCATGCGTATATCAGCTTCAGCATCCCCCTAAAGAGGGTAGAGAAGGGAGGAACCTTTAGAAACCCTAGGTCAACGAACTGGACTAAATTCCAGAAACATGTAGAAAAAAAAACTGGGACAACCCAAAGAGGTTGCTAATGTAGAGGAACTGGAGGAGTCGAATGAATTCCTAACAAGGACGCTTACGACTGCGTATAACAAAGCTTGCCCTCTAAGAAGATTCAGAGGAAAAGCAAAGCCGCCATGGTGGAGCAATGAGTTGAGTCTTCTAAGAAGACAGGTAAAAGAAATGTTTAAGCTCGCAAAGACCGCGGAAAGCGAAGCGTGTCGGGACGAGTACAGGGATCTACTGAGGATCTACAAGCGTGAAATTACCAGGGCGAAGAGAAACTCATGGAAAAGTTAGAAGGGGTATGCAGACTATCGATGCTTAGCATTACGGGAGCCCTGAAAACAACCCCGACAACTGCACTCTATGCCATCCTGCACATCCCACCTGTAGACCTGGTAGCAAAGAACAAAGCGTTAACGACCGCAACCAGGCTCGGTGCTCCGGGCAGCTTGAGCGCCGACCATATGGCCATAGTAGTATAGCGTCATCAATCACAAGACGAACAGACTACATGATTCCCTATCTGCGCTTCGAGGGAGATCTTAAGGCCACCGTACCTCAGTAGAATTAGAAAATTAATTTATTTGAATTGAACTGTTCAATTAAAATTCACGCTGAGCATATCGTCGCTGCGCTCAGAAAAACAGTTATGTGTTTTTCAGTAACTTTTCAGGAGATCAAAAAAACTTATATCTGGTGTCCCTTTGCAAAATTTTGCAAATGTCGTATTTTTGAAATATTTTATGGAAAGTACGTTATTGATGTGTGAAGGAAAAAATCATGTTTTTTAACCCATTACGACGTGATAAATATTTGCGCCGTTTTATAGCACATAGCTGCTTTCAAACACGATTCAAATTTGCTTCTGGCGGTAGGGAAATGTATGAAATGTTTGCCGTATTTTCTCATAATGCTTACGGAGATGACCCCTAAAGCACCTGGGAGGTGTAGCTTCATCAATCAGATGTCTGTCGGGATGGCAAGGTCTCTGGGCATTCAAGAGAAACTGTTTGTTTAGCATTTCATTTCTCTCCCTAATAGGGAGTACTCTCGCCTCATTGTGTACGTGATGTTCTGGGGACATAGGAAGACAGCCCGTAGCGGTTCTGAGGACAGAATTTTGGCAGGCCTGTATTTTCCTCCAGTGAGTAACCTTTAGGCTTGGCGACCATAGCGGGGACGCGTAGCATGCAATCGGCCGGCCAATTGCTTTGTAAGTAGTAATGAGCGTTTCTTTCTCTTTACCCCAAGTGCTGCTGGCAAGAGATTTGATGATTTTATTACGGCTCTGGATTTTCGATACAATTGCGGTTGCATGCTCTCCAAAATGTGGATCCTGATCGAACGTCACACCCAAGATTTTAGGGTGTAAGGCAGTCGGTAGCGTGATGCCGATGTAGGGATTAAATAGATTATATTGCACTGAGTGGTGGGTGGTAAACGCGATACCGCCTCCATTTCCGCTCTCGCGATCTTTTCTGTGGACGTTATGTCCAGAGCAGGTATGCAGAGCACATCTTGCAGTGTGTTTGGTCTCTTGGATCTCTGCAATGCGGATGTTATGCCGCTTCATCATTTCCGTGATCTTTCCAGTTAACCCATTACAGTTTAACTGCAGAATTCTGAAGTGCAACGGGGGAGACGTCGTCACTCTGCGGGTAAGTGATAGGTGACTACGTCTGAGTTGAGGGAGGCCAGGACGCAATTGCTGTTGTGGCCCTGGCACTGGACGTCCCTGGTGTACCCGGTGTAGTTGGGTTTGCGGCGTGGCAGCATGGCGCAATGAAGCCATTCAGGGGTTGCTGTCGCTGAGACCAGAACATCTAGGAAAGTGGCACCGCCCAAGGCTGGTGCCGCATTGGCCAGATGTCGCAAACATATATATTCTGTGCTGGCAAATGGTGGTAGGGACTAAGAGTCTGTTTTCCTGAACTACTCGAATGCTAGTGTTGGGCTGAGGGTGAGAAGAAAAGGGGGCGGGGCTGATGCTCGCCATTGCTACCGACTCTACTACGGAGATTGTAGTTATGAGTAGGAGCGGCCGTATGAGCTGGTGGCTCCGTGGGGCGCGAGCAGCAGCTGGTACTTGTTGTGGCTTGCTGAGCAGTGGGGCTCCTAGAGGGTAGTGGGGGCGCAGGAGAATATGGCGCAGTCCCCCTGCAAGGATCTGCTGGGAGGATGAAAATTTGTGGGAGGGACGCAACAAATTAAATGGGGTTACACTGAAATCACAGCCCTTGTCCGGGAAAAATCCCGAGTCAATACGGTTTATAGAACCGGCTGCCTTGGGAAGCGAGATGGTTTGTAATTATTTTTAACACGCTTTTATTAGCTTGGCCTGTATGTAAAGGAATCTTTGAGCTTAATTTTCACCGGTTTCTAGAAGTCTGATTATTTTGAAACTTTGCACACGTATCAAGGACCGATGACAATGCATTAATGTGGTGGTGTGGTGACATATGGTCAACGGCCATAAGGTCAATTGGCCTTATTATCACTTTGAATGGCCATAAGTTTGATTGCAATTGTGCACACGTATCAAGGCTCCATGACAATTCATTAATGTGATGGTGAGGTGACATAAACGACATATCATCGGCACTGAAATATAGTAAAGTCAGGTTGTTTGCAGATGATGCGCTAATTGAAGTAAATGAAACGGACATTTCAATAGCAAGGAGCAAAATGCAAGAAGATTTGGACTCATTGTATAGATGGCTTTGCACTAATAAACTCAAGCTTAACGTTAACAAAACTAAGTTCATGGTTTTATCTAGGACGACCAATAGAGAATCACTTAATTTTGATCTAAAAATAATGAATACGAGCATTGAGGATGTCAAAATATTTAAGTACTTAGGGATCCTGATTGAAAATAAACTGAGGTTTACAGATCATATTGATTATATTGTTGCCAAAATGGGCAAAAAAATTGGATTTTGGAAGAGATCGTGTAAACTTATTAGTAAGAAATATAAGTTGAAAGTTTATAGATCCATCATAGAACCGCACTTCTTATATTGCCCTACAATATTCTTTATTGCCAATGAAACACAAGTAGACAGGTTACAAATTATGCGAAACAAAGCTATGAGATTTATATTGAAAGTGAGGTACGACACTTCCATAAAGAGTATGCTTGATGCACTAAACTGGCTGAGCGTGAAACAGTTGATATTTTACCATAGTATGAAATTTGTATTTTATATCAAGCATGGTAAATTACCAGCCTACCTAAGTGAAAAACTTGTTTATGTGAATGAAACCCACTCTTACATAATCAGGGAAAATAATAATTTTAGATTACCTCTTTTCAAAACAGAAATGGGCAAGCAAAATATATTTTACAAAGGCCTGAAATGTTTTAATGAACTACTTAATCATGTTAAAAATTGTGAAAACTTAAACACCTTCAAAAAAAGTTTATTAGAATATTGCATAACCCTTCCAATTAGATAAAATATTTTGTATCTGTATTTCATGTTACTGATCCTTGAGCGTACACGGCAATCCAAATAGACAC
Organism: Eurosta solidaginis; assembly: GCF_040869045.1. Taxonomy (NCBI): domain Eukaryota; kingdom Metazoa; phylum Arthropoda; class Insecta; order Diptera; family Tephritidae; genus Eurosta; species Eurosta solidaginis. Next base: position 217,386,281 of record NC_090322.1, on the reverse strand, counting down.
AGAGGAACCTTATGCATCAGGTCAAATACATATATTGCTCGCAATCAAATTAGGAAAGAATTCCTGAAAATATCGTCCCAGACAAACAGTTGGAGTATTCATGTGAATCACGTATATTCCTACAACAATTATATATTATAATTAATTATGTTTACATAAAATCTGGTACAGGGAGGATTGGAAACACGTCCTTTCCAAGCGTCCGATAAGAGTGGCTTATTCTGCTGAGCTGCTAGCTTTTGGGTTGACCGGAATCAAATGCATTCCGACAGCATAAATAATAAAACTGGGTAATCATACGTCTTGGAGTAGGGCAGGATTGAGAACACGTCCTTCCAACCTCCCAATGATATGACACTCACAACGGGCATGTGGACCACCAGTTCCCGTGCTGATCGGAATCTCATGCATCCGACACCCCAAACGCTAGAAATTCTATTATTATTAAAATGTATTTAAAAATTTGTAATAATCTAAGTTTTAGGCTTAAAACGCCGTAATAATAAATAAATAATAATAACAATAATAATAATAAGGTCAACGGCCATAAGGTTAATTGGCCTTATTACCACTTTGAATGGCCATAAGTTTGATTTGTATCAAGGCTCGACGACAATGCATTAATGTGATGGTGTGGTGACATAAGGTCAACGGCCATAAGATCAATTGGCCTTATTACCACTTTGAATGGCCATAAGTTTGATTTAAACTTTGCACACGTATCAAGGCTCGATTACAATGCATTAATGTGATGGTGCGGTGACATAAGGTCAACGGCCATGGTCAATTGGCCTTATTACCACTTTGAATGGCCATGAGTTTGATTACAACTTTGCACACGTATCAAGGCTCGATGACAATGCATTAATGTGATGGTGTGGTGACATAAGGTCAATTGGCCTTATTATCACTTTGAATGGCCATAAGTTTGATTGAAACTTTGCACACGTATTAAGGCTCGATGACAATGCATTAATGTGATAGTGCGGTGACATAAGGTCAATTTGCCTTATTACCACTTTGAATGGCCATAAGTTTGATTGAAACTTTGCGCACGTATCAAGGCTCGATGACAATGCATTAATGTGATGGTGTGGTGACATAAGGTCAACGGCCATAAGGTCAATTGGCGTTATTACCACACAATGGCAATGCAATAATGTGATGATGGGGTGACATAAGGTTAACGGAAATAAGGTCAATTGAACTTATGACCACCCCAAATTGCCACAGATTTGAAACCTTGCACATAACGCGAAGAACGCATTCCTTTATTAATGACAGAAGGGGATGCATGGCACATCTACGAAAGAGCATACTTAAGCCCTTTTTAATACGATTTTATTAGCTTAGCCTGTATCTATCTATGTATCTATGTATCCATTTATGTATGTAACGGAATCTGGAGTGGAGCCGAGGGCCCCGGTAATGCAGAGCTCCGAACTCCGTTGCACCTTTTGAAGCATTTTAAGATAGGTACTTTTAGCTAGTGCAGGCCACCAGACCAAGGAACCATAAAGAAGAATCGGGCACACAATGGCTGTGTAAATCCAGTAGGTCACCTTAGGGGAGAATCCCCAGGAGGTGCCAATTGCCCTCTTGCAGGAGCACAGCTCCGCTGCTGCCTTCTTGGATCGCTCCACTATATGGTCACTCCATAATAGCTTCCTATCCAGAATGACTCCCAAAACTTGATCGCTAAACGCTAAGAACGTACCCCCAATTCTTGGCGGTGTAAGATTTGGTACTTTGAAACTTTGCACACGTATCAGGGCTCGATGACAATGCATTAATGTGATGGTGTGGTGACATAAGGTCAACGGCCATAAGGTCAATTGGCGTTATTACCACTTTGAATGGTCATAAGTTGGATTGAAACTTTGCACACGTATCAGGGCTCGATGACAATGCATTAATGTAATGGCGTGGTGACATAAGGTCAACGGCCATAAGGTCAATTGGCGTTATTACCACTTTGAATGCCCATAAGTTGGATTGAAACTTCGCACACGTATCAGGGCTCGATGACAATGCATTAATGTGATGGTGTAGTGACATAAGGTCAACGGCCATGAGGTTAATTGGCCTTCTTACCACTTTGAATGGCCATAAGTTTGATTGAAACTTTGATCACGTATCAAGCTCGATGACAATGCATTAATGTGATGGTGTGGTGACATAAGGTCAACGGGCATAAGGTCAATTGACCTTATTATCACTTTGAATGGCCATAAGTTTGATTGAAACTTTGCACACGTATTAAGGATCTATGACAATGCATTAATCTGATGGTGCGGTGACATAAGGTCAATTTGCCTAATTAACACTTTGAATGGCCATAAGTTTGATTGAAACTTTGCTCACGTATCAAGGCTCGATGACAATGCATTAATGTGATGGTGTGGTGACATAAGGTCAACGGCCATAAGGTGAATTGGTGTTATTACCACTTTGAATGGCCATAAGTTGGATTGAAACTTTGCACACATATCAGGGCTCGATGACAATGCATTAATGTGATGGTGTGGTGACATAAGATCAACGGCCATAAGGTCAATTGGCGTTATTACCACTTTGAATGGCCATAAGTTGGATTGAAACTTTGCACACGTATCAGAGCTCGATGACAATGCATTAATGTGATGGTGTGGTGACGTAAGGTCTACGGCCGTAAGGTCAATTGGCGTTATTACCACTTTGAATGGCCATAAGTTGGATTGAAACTTTGCACACGTATCAGGGCTCGATGACAATGCATTAATGTGATGGTGTGGTGACATAAGATCAACGGCCATAAGGTCAATTGGCGTTATTACCACTTTGAATGGCCATAAGTTATATTGAAACTTTGCACACGTATCAGGGCTCGATGACAATGCATTGATGTGATGATGTGGTGACACAAAATCAACGGCCATAAGGTCAATTGGCCTTATTAACACTTTGAATGGCCATAAGTTTGATTGAAACGTATCAAAGCTCAATGACAATGCAATAGTGTGATGGTGGGTTGACATAAGGTTAACGGACATAAGGTCAATTGAACTTATGAACACCCCAAATTGCCATAGACTTGAAACCTTGCACACAATGCGAAGAACGCATTCCTTTATTAATGATAGAAAGGGATGCATGGCACATCTACGAAAGAGCATATTGAAGCCCTTTTTAATACGATTTTATTAGCTTGGCCTGTATCTATCTATGTATCTATGTATACATGTATGTATGTAACGGAATCTGGAGTGGAGCCGAGAGCCCCGGTAATGCAGAGCTCCGAACTCCATTGCACCTTTTGAAGCATTTTAAGATAGGTACTTTTAGCTAGTGCAGGCCACCAGACCAAAGCACCATAAAGAAGAACCGAGCGCACAATGGCTGTGTAAATCCAGTAGGTCACCTTAGGGGAGAATCCCCAGGAGGTGCCAATTGCCCTCTTGCAGGTGAACAGCTCCGCTGCTGCCTTCTTGGATTGCTCCACTATATGGTCACTCCATAATAGCTTCCTATCCAGAATGACTCCCAAATACTTGACTTGATCGCTAAACGCTAAGAACGTACCCCCAATTCTTGGCGGTGTAAGATTTGGTACTTTGTACCTCCTCGTGAAGAGGACAAGCTCGGTTTTATCCGGGTTGACTTCCAAACCTGTGGTGGGTTGGACTCCCGGAGCAGCTCCGTGGTCTCAGCTGGGTCCGTTGGCATCACTGGAACCCAGGATCTAGCACTTGGTGACGTGATATCACGCGCCTCCACTACCTTGAGGCGCGCGCCCGGATATACCACCCCTATCAGCGTGACGGCGGCCCTATAGAGGTTTACCGACCTGGCGTCGTCACAGGCAATTAGCTTGACATTGCCCTGGAACCACCCTGTATCGGTGGCTTTCTTAATATTAACGGTCACCATAGCGAGCGCGGCCTCCACCTACTTCCACTGTTGTTTCGGGATCCTGCCATCTTCGCTGCTCTCGTCTATAATGCAAATGATCTGCAGACCCTTGGCAATTTCGGCGAAAGACCACGTCCAGCGCCCCTGCGTCTTTGCCTTTTTCGGTGCCGTGGGGTTGGATTCATCCCTTATACCTGTACAACCAATAGTTATCCAATCAAAGTTAATATACTCTGTGAGCTCTGCTCAACTGAGTATAACAAGTAAGGACACCCGGGTGTAACCGAACATTATATCGTCGCAGCGCTAACGAAAACAGTTATGTGTTTTTTTTCACATTTTTTTTATAGCATATATTATTATCACTATATAGAAACCACATTTCTGCATATGCCGTTTTTTTATATCTCTTTTGGTTTAGAAGTGATCGAAAACAGCTATGTGCTCGCAGTACCAGAAATACTCTGAAAAACGTTTATGTACTTACTTGCTTTTATTTTTTTTAATCGCTAGCGAAAGTGCTTTGATTTCAATGTAATAAATAATAGTTTAAAAAAATAAAAAAAAACAAACTTTTATAGCTAACTGAACTAAAAAATAGAAAATAATTTTCAATTAAAAAGAGTAGTTAATCACCTCAAAATAAAATTATAATAAAACTTAAGTTATTAACAGAATAATTTAATTCACAGTAAAAAGCGTGGGCTGCTTGATATTGAATGTTACAATCATTCTATTGGCAACTATCTGAGAGGAAAGATATTAGTCAAATGCACCCCACGCTTTTTACTCTGAATTATATTATTCTGTTAATAATTTAAATTTTATTATAATTTTATTTTGAGGTGATTAACTATTAATGATTGTTTGACCTTCTACTACTGTTATATAAACTCTTTTTAATTGAAAATGATTTTCTATTTTTTAGTTCGGTTAGCTATAAAAGCGTGTTTTTTTATTTTTTTAAACTATTATTTATTACATTGAAATCAAAGCACTTTCGCTAGCGATTAAAAAAAATTAAAGGCAAGTAAGTACATAAACGTTTTTCAGAGTACTTCTGGTACTGCGAGCACATAGCTGTTTTCGATCACTTCTAAACCAAAAGAGATATAAAAAAACGGCATATGCAGAAATGTGGGTTCTATATAGTGATAATAATATATGCAATAAAAAAAGAATTTGAAAAAAAACACATAACTGTTTTCGTTAGCGCTGCGACGATATAATGTTCGGTTACACCCGGGTGTCCTTACTTGTAATACTCAGTTGAGCAGAGCTCACAGAGTATATTAACTTTGATTGGATAACGGTTGGTTGTACAGGTATAAAGGAGTGGAGATAGATATAGACTTCTATTTTTCAAAATCATAAGTATCCGATAAATTTGATTGAGCCATGTCCGTCCGTCCGTCCGTCCGTTAACACGATAACTTGAGTAAATTTTGAGGTATCTTGATGAAATTGGTACGTAGGTTCCTGGGCACTCATTTCAGATTGCTGTTTAAAAAGAACGAAATCGGGCTACAACTACGCCCATTTTTTCGATATCGAATATTTCGAAAAATCGAAAAAGTGTGATAATTCATTACAAAAGACGGATAAAAAAATTTTTTTTTTAAATTATGTCAACATTCAACTCCAGTGATTATATGGTGCAATAAAATACAAAAATAAAAGAAAATTTCAAAATGGGCGTGGCTCCGCCCTTTTTCATTTAATTTGTCTAGAATACTTTTAATGCCATAAGTCGAACAAAAATTTACCAATCCTCGTGAAATTTGGTAGGGGCATAGATTCTATAAGGGTAACTGTTTTCTGTTAAAATGGGCGAAATCGGTTTGAAGCCATGCCCAGTTTTTATACACAGTCGACCGTCTGTCCTTCCGTTCGGCTGTTGACACGATAACCTTAGCAAAAATCGGTATATCTTTACAAAGCTTAGTACACATACTTAGCTGAACTCACTTTATTTTGGTATAAAAACTGGCCGAAATCCAACTATGACCACGCCCACTTTTTCGATATCGAAAATTACGAAAAATGAAAAAATGCCATAATTCTATACCAAATATGAAAAAAGGGATGAAACATGGTACTTGGATTGGTTTATTGACGCAAAATTTAACTTCAGAAACAACTTTGTAAAATGGGTGTGACACTTACCATATTAAGTAGAAGAAAACGAAAAAGTTTTGCAGGGCGAAATCAAAAGCCCTTGGAATTTTGGCGTGAATACTGCTCGTGGTATTACATATATAAATAAATTAGATATACCTGACTGATGATGTTCTGGGTTACCCTGGTCCACATTTTGGTCGATATCTCGAAAACGCCTTCACATATACAACTAAGGGCCACTCCCTTTGAAAACCCGCATTAGTATCTTTAATTTGATACCCATATCGTGCAAACGTATTCTAGAGTCAGCCCTGGTCCACCTTTATGGCGATATCTCGAAAAGGCGCCCACCTATAAAACTAAGGCACACTCCCTTTTAAAATACTCATTAACACCTTTAATTTGATACCCGTATCGTACAAACGCATTCTAGAGTCAGCCCTGGTCCACCTTTATGTCGATATCCCGAAATGGCGTCCACCTATAGAACTAAGTCCCACTCCCATTTAAAATACTCATTAACAACTTCCATTTGATACCCATATCGTACAAACGCATTCTAGAGTCACCCCTGGTCCACCTTTATGGCGATATCTCAAAAAGGCGCCCACCTATAAAACTAAGGCCCACTCCCTTTTTAAAATACTCATTAACACCTTTCATTTGATACCCATATCGTACAAACGCATTCTAGAGTCAGCCCTGGTCCACCTTTATGGCGATATCCCGAAATGGCGTCCACCTATAGAACTAAGTCCCACTCCCTTTTAAAATACTCATTAACACCTTCCATTTGATACCCATATCGTACAAACGCATTCTAGAGTCACCCCTGGTCCACCTTTATGGCGATATCCCGAAATGGCGTCCACCTATAAAACTAAGGCCCACTCCCTTTTAAAATACTCATTACCACCTTTTATTTGATACCCATATCTTACAAACGCATTCTAGAGTCACTCCTGGTCCACGTTTATGGCGATATCCCGAAATGACGTCCACCTATAAAACTAAGGCCCACTCAATTTTAAAATACTCATTAACACCTTCCATTTGATACCCATATCGTGCAAACGCATTCTAGAGTCACCCCTGGTCTACCTTTATGGCGATATCTCGAAAAGGCGCCCACCTATAAAACTAAGGCCCACTCCCTTTTAAAGTACTCATTAACACCTTTCATTTGATACCCATATCGTACAAACGCATTCTAGAGTCACCCCTGGTCCACATTTATGGCGATATCTCAAAAAGGCGCCTACCTATAAAACTGAGGCCCACTCCCTTTTAAAATACTCATTAACACCTTTCATTTGATACGCATATCGTACAAACGCATTTTAGAGTCACCCCTGGTCCACCTTTATGGCGATATCCCGAAATGGCGTCCACCTATAGAACTAAGTCCCACTCCCTTTTAAAATACTCATTAACACCTTTCATTTGATACCCATATCGTACAAACGCATTCTGGAGTCAGTCCTGGTCCACCTTTATGGCGATATCCCGAAATGGCGTCCACCTATAGAACTAAGTCCCACTCCCTTTTAAAATACTCATTAACACCTTTCATTTGATACTCATATCGTACACACGCATTCTAGAGTCACACCTGGTCGACCTTTATGGCGATATCCCGAAATGGCGTCCACCTATAAAACTAAGGCCCACTCCCTTTTAAAATACTCATTACCAACTTTTATTTGATACCCATATCTCACAAACGCATTCTAGAGTCACTCCTGGTCCACCTTTATGGCGATATCCCGAAATGGCGTCCACCTATAAAACTAAGGCCCACTCCCTTTTAAAATACTCATTAACAACTTTCATTTGATACCCATATCGTACAAACGCATTCTAGAGTCACCACCTTTATGGCGATATCCCGAAATGGCGTCCACCTATAGAACTAAGACCCACTCCCTTTCAAAATACTCATTAACACCTTTCATTTGATACTCATATCGTACACACGCATTATAGAGTCACCCCTGGTCCACCTTTATGGCGATATCCCGAAATGGCGTCCACCTATAAAACTAAGGCCCACTCCCTTTTAAAATACTCATTACCACCTTTTATTTGATACCCATATCTTACAAACGCATTCTAGAGTCACTCCTGGTCCACCTTTATGGCGATATCCCGAAATGGCGTCCACGTATAGAACTAAGGCCCACTCCATTTTAAAATACTCATTAACACCTTTCATTTGATACCCATATCGTACAAACAAATTCTAGAGTCACCCCTGGTCCACCTTTATGGCAATATCTCGAAAAGGTGTCCACCGATAGAACTAAAGCCCACTCCCTTTTAAAACACTCATTAACAACTTTCATTTGACACCCATATTGTACAAACGCATTCTAGAGTCACCCCTGGTCCACCTTTATAACGATATCCCGAAAAGGCGTCCACCTATAGAGCTAAAGCCCACTCCCTTTTAAAATACTCATTAACACCTTTTATTTGATACCCATGTCGTACAAACAACTTCTAGAGTCACCCCTGGTCCACCTTTATGGCGATATCTCGAAAATGCGTCCACCTATAAAACTAAGGCCCACTCCCTTTTAAAATACTCATTAACACCTTTCATTTGATACCCATATCGTACAAACAACACATTCCAGGGTTACCCTAGGTTCATTTTCCTAAATGGTGATTTTCCCTTATTTTGTCTCCATAGCTCTCAGCTGAGTATGTAATGTTCGGTTACACCCGAACTTAGCCTTCCTTACTTGTTTTATATAATTTTATTCTCTTTTGGTTTGCTTTATTGTATTTAATTTTACTAAATTTTTTTCGTTTAATTTAATTAAATTTTATTTTATTTTATTTTATTTCGTTTATATTTTTAATTAAATGTTATTTTATTTTTTAAAATTTTTTATTTTGTTCTCTTTTATTTTGTTTAATTTTATTTGAATTTATTCTATGTTATTTTATTTTATTTACTTTAATTTAATTTAATTTAGTTTAATTTAATTTGATTTAATTTAATTTAATTTAATTGTACTTAATTTAATTTAGTTTAATTTAATTTAATTTAATGTAGTCTAATTTTATTTAATTTATGTGATAGCCAACAAGAAATACACCAGTATTGCATTCAAACGAAAATTATACGTGACTCCAACTTGAAAAATGTTGTTGTTGTATTAACGATAATGACACTCCCTGAAGGCCCATGGGAGTGTTATCGATGTTGATGGTCCTTTGCCGGATATAGATCCGGTACGCTCCGGTAACAAAGCACCATTAAGGTACTAGCCCAACCATCTCGGTAACGATTTACATGACCACATGTAGGTTTCTTCAGGTCAGCCCTCCCTCCACACCCCCTAGTTCCATGAGAAACTTGGGGTGGCCAGAGCCTCGTCTGTTAAAGAAACAGGATTCACCGCGGGTAGGATAGGTTGACAATTGGGTTGGAGAAGCTATATATTGCGCTGGCAATCCCTTGAGAGGGTTTCGCTACACAACCCCTTGAATTCCAATCTCGTTTGTTTTTGTAAACACTTTCAATGTCAGCAATGAAGTTTACACTCTGCTTATATTTGCTGATTTTCCCGCTATATTTCCAAAAAAAAAAAAAAAACAAGTATGTACACACGCTTCGTTAATTTGCTCGCGAGATCAAATCTGAGTTCGTTTGCATATGAGGTTTACTGGTTTTCTTAACACAATAATATAAAACACACGAACGGATGCCTAGTGTATGCGCAATAGCCTCAAAAAATTAATACCCATTTGGAATTTGTAGTGGTCTAATTTTTAAATTGTTATTTAAGCGCTATATATAACCTTTTTGATTTTTTGTAATAGCCCACATTACTAGTATTCAAACACGTCAGTTCAAAACACTGTGATGGAAAACTTAAACTTTGTAGTACTGTCCCTTAAATCGATAGTTCTGTGTTAGTTCGAACCTAGTACGATTCGCTGCAGGGTTTAAACTACATGTATTTTGATTTAAATTCATGTTTCTTATAAATACCATTACTTTACGAATCGAGTAATTATTTGAGAATCAAAATTGAATTAAATTTGCTTTCCAGCATTTGAACAGACACTATTCAATCAACTTCAGCTTCATATAAACCGACTGCACCATGCGAGCACAAACGCGTACCTTTAGCGAATTCATACGCATAACAGTCATCAAAGGTGTACTCTATTTGAGGTTTTTAAATTTCAATATACTCATTGTTGCTGAAATTCACAAAAGCTTTAAGTTCTTTCAATTTTAGAAGCAACTGGCGTAGCACCCTATATTGGTTTCTCTTTCGTAGCCGATTTCAAACAAAGGGCACTAACAACACATCGTCAGACTTTGCGCAAACATTTGGATCAATTGGAGGAGATATTTCCAAAAACTCACTAACTGCAAGTAGAATACAAATTACCACAACGTGAACGTGTTATGCGACGAGTGATGGCAATTTTCGCATTACTTTGTCTAGCATATACAACAACATTTAGCCTTTATCCAGCACTCAAATAATCGATACAATATTGGCTATTGGGCGCATCAGTGTATGAACGTAATTTAGGTTTTCCCATATGGTATCCATATAATGCTACCGAAACTACTTGGATCTATTGGATCACGTATAATATGGATCAAGTGCATAGCGCATACTTGGCTGGTGTGGCTTTTCTTTCAGCCGATCTGGTATTGGTGGCCTCGGGGACACAACTTTGTATGCATTTCGATTACATATCACGTTGCTTAGAAGAATTTTGTGGTGGTACAATGAAGACTGCAAATAAGCATATGAAATATTTGCAAGCTTTGATTGTGAAGCATGCAAAGTATTTGGAGTGAGTGTTATGAGAGATATAAATAACTATTAATAATTTGGTGTTATTTGAAAAGACTTTGACAAATGCATACGAAGAGCTTTTTCCAACACTTCAATTTAAAAAGTCAGATGAAAACAATGCCTCAATTTCGACTGCTCAGTGGAGTATTGCCCTATATTAGCTAGCTTTTCTAAAACGCCCTATATCAGAAGAAGACCCCATCAGAAGAAATGAAAAGGAGACAGGAGCTGCGGGGCTGCAAAATTTCTAAGATTATGTGCAAATCCGACGAAATTGGGCTCACATAGTGGCTCATATCTTGAAGAGAGAAGACTTAAGGCTCATGATGGGCATACTAACTTATTAGTTAGGCCTCGTCAGTAACAGCAGATATAGAAAGTGCGAGCTGCAAGGAGAAATGGTTGAGCACGTTCTGTATTCGTGTCCCAAGCTAGCCAGGTCAAGGCTTCAGCTTTTAAGGGCGGCAGAGTTGCCAGATCTCGAGGCAGCGATTAAGCCGTGTCCTAAAAAACTTTTAGTGTTTGCCAAAAGGACGGATTTATTCTATAACTTAAGTCCAGATGCCTGATTGGGGTTCTTCGTTCGGTTTTTAAACAAATTCTGGTAGCACAATGTACCAATTCAGTGTATGTGAGGTCTTTATTGATCAGCTAGTTCTACCTGACCTAACCGTATCAGAGCATAAACTCATTAGACTTTGACCTTAGATAGGGTGTTTATGACAAAAGTTCGGAGGCAGGGCGTATTCGAAATAAATCCTGGGATAGGGCGTTGTCGAACTGGTAGCCGAGATAGAGTCAATTTCTACACAGAAGGCGAAATATAAATTGAATATAGTAAAGTCATTCTTATGAGCTGAAGAAAATGTATCTGACATATTTTTAAAAATTTTTTGTTTAAAAATGCACATCAATGGAATCAGTTACGAAATAATTTCAAAAACAATTTCAAATCAATCGTAATGATTCTGACTTATCCCGCAAATACTACCACCTTCAGGGTCATTTTTCGTTCTCCAACCGGTGGAGACTGGAGACCAAGCCAAATTTGACAAGGGATTTGACAGGAAATCTGTCCCATATACATCAGTTATCGGATTGTTATCGACGGCTTATTGGCGTATTATACAATTATTTTGGATGAAATTAAGATCTGTTATCCATTTGTGATCGGCATGTTATTGGCGAGGCTTAGACGAGCTAGCAAATTTTTATCGAAAAATTTTAAATCTTTTTATTAACACCAAACAATATCGATCATTTATTGGTTTATTATAGAAAGGATATCGAAACAATTTCGATTGGTAACCGAAAAAATATGGGTTTTAAAAAAATATCGCTTTGATACTTAAAAATTTTCGTTTCAGTTTCGAAAAAACACCGATTTTTTATCGAGAAGTTATCGATATTTTGCTATAAGAAAGCGCGCGCAATGATCCCACAACGATCTCAAAATAGCCCGGACATAATCTGGAAATAGGTCCGAAAATATCAGGTAGTAGTCCTGCAAATGGTACCAAAATGTTCTGTAACACATTCTCAAAAATAATCTCGAAATAGTACCTAAAACAATTCCGATAATCCAAATAAGCCCGAAATTACCTCAAAATAATTCCTAATGATTCCAATATTACGACAAAAAAGTCTGATCCCAAAATTATACCCGAACAATCCAGCAGTATGATTATTCTGGTTTCAACTTTGAGTAGCAACAACCTAATAACAACAAAATTTAGGTTGATTTTAAGAGAATAGTAGAGAAATTTACAATTCCTGCATTACTTCGGCGGCATGTGCCATGGAGGTGCTGTCGAGCGTCATGGCCAGACTTGGTCGGAAATGTTGGTAGCTCGTTCTGAGGGGGGGGGGGGGGGGGGGGGGGGGGGAAGTGATATGTACGATTTAAATGGAAGCGGCCATAGAACACCATCCTGCCCACCCTTGTTTGATTATCCTAGGTTTTTGAAGAGACGCTTGCCGACCACTCAGATAATTTGCGGTCCATCTTTTAAAACCAGGGTGAATCTTCTATGTTGTTATTGTAGCAGTGCTTTGCTCTATCCAAAAGGTGCGATCACTTACAAATTGTAATCAATATCCTCAACAGTGGTGGACCAGAGAGAAAGGGGTGCTAGAGGCGTTGTTTCCACATTGCAATTGAAAAGATGTTTGGTGTCATGTTGTTGTTGTTGTAGCAATTAGGACACTTCCCGAAGGCTTTGGGGAGTATTATCTGGTTGATGGTCTTTTGCCGGATGCAGATTCGGTACGTTCAAGTACCAAGCCCGACCATCTCGGGAACGATTTCTTATGACCACCTTCTAGGCCATAACGCCGTCTCGCCCCTAGAGCCATGAGGAGTTCGGGGTCGTCAGAGCCTCGGCTTTTAATGAAATAGAATTCGCCACGGATAGGTGCAGTTGACAATTGGGTTTGGAGAAGCTTTGTATTGCTGAAAACCGGAAAGGGCTGCGCTACACAAACCCCTTGAATCCGATATTTTAGTCGCCTCTTACGACAGGCATACCTACCGCGGGTATATTCTAGCCCCCTAATCCGCTGGGGTTTTGGTGTCATGTGGTGACACGTTACAAGCAGTCCATACGTTATGTATGACGGTTGATTCAGGAAAGGTAAGTGTTTAACCTGTTACAGTATCCAGATCGAGCTAGAATAGCGGTCAACTTCGATCTAAATACTGTAACAGTTTAAACTGTTAAACTATCTATGTCTTGGAGTTTTGTGTGGTGGTTATAACCCAACGCCATTACAAAGGTAATATGTATACGTAGCTTGTACGTGTATGTCGCATAAAAAGTCCAGTTACATTTTATCGCTGTGTGCGCTGGGCAGTGTGTTCTTTGTTTTATTGTTGCATAAACAAGTGAATCATTAGTCAATTATCAGTTCGCGGTTAACTTTAATCGGTGTGACAAAAAAAGTATGAACGTAAATTTTACGAAGTCTTACTAATAACTTGTAAAATTTTGAACGTAACTTTGACGTAGTCTTGTTAATAATGTCTAAATATTTGTGGATGAAATTTAAGTTCCGTGTGAATTGCAGTCGAAATTAAAATAAAACAAGTAAAGGTCTAAGTTCGGGTGTAACCGAATATTATATACTCAGCGTGAGCTTCAATTGTACATTTCATTTCAGATAAATTACTTTTCTACATAACACGTGGCCCCGCCGGTTAAAAAAAAATCTCCCCATTTCCTCTTACAATAAGTAATATCATTGATTCAAAAAAATTTTTTGCTAAGTTATATTCTAGTCAAGGGGGCTAAGATACTTGGCTTGGATATCATAAGTGGTTCCAGGCTCTGGATCAGGGACTGTTATCAGTCTTAGACCGGCCATAGTGACGAATGTCACGCGTGATTAGTTATCACGTCCTGCACGAGATGCCCCTGCTTCTACTGATAATGGCGGATCTAGAGAGGACAACTCGATAAAACCTGCGCCCCTGAGTCATTGTGCCGAGCTAAGGGGAGGGAGGACCCTTTAAGAGTCAAGATCGGTACACAACGGTGACGAACTGGATTGTTTAGGGCTTTTGGTTATTGACATTGATTTTGACTTGATGACTTTGGGCTGGTAGGTGCGGTATTCTGCCACCTTAGTAGGCCGGGGTGAAACCCTACCGAAATGGCTGGTAGGCTAATGCTACACCTGCCCACGTCTCGTTAAAACCGTGGCGGGCCTCAACGTACGTTCCGGCTCCGTCGCCGTTAAGTTGGTGGTTTAGGTGCGGTTGAAAATTTTCCTGCTTCGCATCCGGTCTGGCTCTGAACGTATTAATCATAAGGTACTGCGTCAACCCTCGCGTGGCCTCCCTGCGTAGCATAGGTAACCACGAGACCGTTGAAGGGCGACTACACAATCGTCTCCGGATAGCGGCCTTGAGGGGGGGGGGGGGACTTTTTAGAATGGATACGACTAACACGAATCCGCCAAGGATGGGGTGCGGAAGAAGAGCGGTTCTGATGGAAATCCGTCAAATCAATCTTCAGCACTCTAAGGCGGCTTCCGCAAATTTGTTGCTCTGCCTTGAAAAAGGCAAAAGACGAGGCTGAGTAGTAACGGCAGTAAGATTTCTGGATTAAGGACTGCAAAATTCAACACCTTGTTGCATGGGGAGGCAGGTAGCTTTTATTCTCTCTAATTTCAGCAAAGCTGACGTAACCACGGTCTGCCTCGACCGAGGAAGTAATGAAATGTGGGTGGTCTCAGCGTACATGCCCTACGGGGAGGTAGCGGGACCACCACCTGCGATACTGGGCGAAATCACCGCTGAAGCAAGGCGGAGAGGTGTTGGCGTGATTATCGGTGCCGATGCTAATGCAAATCATAGCATCTGGGGAAGCTCGGATACCAACACTAAAGGTGAGTCTTTATTTACTTTTATTGTAGATGAGGGTCTTTGTATATGTAATAGGGGAATGACCCGACTTTTATTACTGCGGTAAGGGAGGAGGTCCTGGACCTCACCCTGGTTAGTAGAAAACTGGAAGGTCGGATATCTGGCTGGAGGGTTCTCAACGAGCACTCCTTCTATGATCACCGATATATTCAGTTCTCGGTGAACGAAGAACGTCCCGGTAAAATATCTTTTAGGAACCCTAAAATTACTAACTGCAACGTGTATTGTAGGAAGCTGGGAGAGCTATTGCCTGCGGCGTCTACCGTTAGTTCGGACCTGTCCGAATCTGAGATAGACGTTCTGGTGGAAAACTTCACTTCGCAAGCAATAGCGCCTTTCAACAGTCCTGCCCATTGAAAACTTACAGGGCGAAGGGCAAGCCGCCCTGGTGTTCGGATTCTCTTGACGACCTAAGAGCGTCCAGTCGGCGGCTCTTCAACAGAGCTAGGAGGAGTAAATTACCCTCTGAGAGCTCTATAAGGTGAGTCTGGGGATTTATAAATATGAAATAAGGATAGCCAAGCGAGATGCATGGCGAACCTTCTGCGAAAACGTAGAAGGCTGCAATGGATCCGCGAGGCTTAGAAAAATACTCTCTAGGAATCCCGCTCCTCTGGGGTGTCTGAGAGATGATGGTGGGGACTGGCCGATGAGTAGCGAGGAGTCCCTAAGGCTTTTACTGGACAATAATGATGTCCCAGTTGACCAGGGATCTTCGCCTGCATGGTAGGCGGTCGTTGGCCATGCAGAAGTGCCGGCCATTCCAATACGGGAAAGTCAAATAACCTGGGTTATAGGGTCATCCAAAGAGAAGCTCTCATGTATCACCTAAGGATTTCAGGCCAATCAGTCTCTCGTCGTTTCTTCTTAAGCCGTTTGAGCAGTTGATTAACCTGTACCTACGGGAGAGGATATCTCGAGGGTTACTGTCGGCTTCACAGCATGCGTACTGCAAGGGCAGATCGACGGAAATGGCTCTCCATTCGATTGTAAAGCAAATAGAAGGGTACCTAGAACACAAAAAGTATGGTTTGGGTGCCTTTCTAGACATCGAGGGGGCTTTTAACAATGTCTTACCGGGGCAATCGAAAGAGCTCTGGTGGGCTTAGGAGTCGAGGCGGCTCTGTTAAATTTATTAGCAAACTTCTATTCGGCAGAATTGTCGCATCGGAGTGGGCAGGGTCCATAATTAAGCGGAAGGTGGGCAGGGGCACGCCACAGGGGGGTGTCCTATCTCCTCTCCTCTGGGTTGTGGTAGTCAACGAGCTTCTTGTGTAGCTGGAAGCCAATGGTTGTCGGGTGGTTGCCTATGCAGATGACCTCGCTATCCTAGTCAGAGGCAAATTTCTAGGCACTCTGCGCGATGTTCTGCAGGGCTACCTGGATGCTGTGGCTAGGTGGGCTGAATCATGTGGATTGGCGGTCAACCCGGGAAAAACGGAATTGGTTCTTTTTACAAGGAGATATAAGATGTCCGATTTCAGAACTCCCCCGATTGGACGGGTACCGTTGGTACTTTCTGATAGGGTTAAATATTTGGGGATTGTTTTGGACAAGAAACTGTCCTGGAGACCCAATGTGGAAGATCGGGCCAGGAAGGCCGCCGTTGCTTTGTACTGCTGCAGAGGGGCTATCGGAAAGAGATGGGGACTCTCGCCAGGAGTAGTACACTGGCTTTATGAGATGGTGGTCAAACCGATTCTGCTATATTGGGTGTTGGTCTGGTGGAAAGCACTGGACACGGCGAGCACCTCCAAAATGTTAATGTTCGTGCAACGGACGGCGCTGATCGGTATCAGTGGCGCTCTCAGAACAACATCTATCTTGGCACTGAACGTCATGCTGAACATATACCTAGTAGATATTACGGGAAAGGCGGCCGCGGCAAGGTCGTTGGTCAGGCTTCGTGATATGGGATATGGGCTTTCTGACCGCGGACACCTAGCCTTCTTACCAGTTTCGACTTTATTCCGGACAGAACGGACTATTGTATGCCGATAACTGCTCCCTATACAACCTTCACCCCAGTCATTCCACCGACAGAGGAGTGGGGAAGAGGAATTATCTGGGGCATGGGACCGGTTAACTTGTTCCCGGATGGGTCGAAGCTGGATGGAAAGGTTGGTGCGGGGGGGGGGGGTATATTGTCAAGAGCTAAATGTAAGCCGCAAGTTTAAGTTGGCTGATCACTGCAGTGTATTCCAAGCGGGAGTTGCTGCGATTAATGATGCGGTGGATGAAATGCTATCCAGTGCTCTACTCTGATAGCAAAGCGGCTATCAAGGCCTTGAGCTAAAATACAGTGCGATCGAGGGTGGTATGGGAGTGCCCGACCTCGCTTGCGATTGCATCGAATTATTTTACAATTAAGATTATCTGGGTCCCGGGCCATAGTGATATCCCGGGTAACTGTCAAGCGGATCTCTTAGCCCGCATCGGTACAACTGAACCGGATGAAGATGGCTGTACGGATTTCGGGATCCCGCTGGCCACCTGTGGATTGCTCCTCCATAGCTGGGCCTCGAGTCAGCTCAGCAAACGTTGGGCGGACACCACGTCTTGCAGGTGGCAAGATCTTTCTGGCCGAAAGTGGATGGCAGGAGGTCTGCTGAAATAATTGGGTTCACTAAGGCTCACCTATCAATGGTCGTTGGGGTATTGACAGAGCACTGTCCCATGCGTATCCATATGGTACGTCTCAATATACTGGAAACTCCATCCTGCTGCAGCTGTATGGAGGATGATGAGGTGGAATCACCAAATCACTTTATGCTTGATTGCCCAGCTTTTGCCAGAACTAGGCGAAATTACTTCGGTCGCGACTCACTTGGATCTCCCGAGGATTTATCCAAAGTTGAGATCGGTATCTTTCGGAGCTTTATCGTTGCTACCTTACGATTCTCTAAGTAGCTAGATCTAAGTCGCCGTTATTTTTGGTGTATGTGGTATCACAAAGGACCTTCGTGTTGTCCAAGTGAGCTATCCTTATCAGCGCAGCTACCACCTAACCTAACCTATATTCTAGTCTACGTTCCTTTTAAACTTGTTTTATATCTAAGTTGCCGTGGTATTTAACCGATACCGTCCATTATTGTGACGAATATTAACAACGGTAAGGGATACTATCATCTAAAAGCAAATACTAAGCAGTGACTTGTTTCATCTATGGAAGTATCACTCACATATACACGCGCATATGGCTATGCGAGAAGCTATAACAATCGTGCATCTGTAGTTATAGCTGAGAAATTTATAGCTGGTAAACGAGTAGTAAATTCTAGAAATAGAAACGCCTAGAAGTATGCCAACGAGACATCGCAGAGTATAAAAGGAGTTAAAGCTGAGTAAGCAGTAATCAGTTTGATTTAAGAACGCTATCTGTTGAGAAGTAGAAGTGTTATTGTGAAGTACTTTAATAAAGGCCATTTTGCATTATTGAATAGTGGAGTTATTTATTCAACAGTTTAGTGATTCGAACGTTAGTAGAAGGTTGCAAATAAGCGAAATTTCCCAAACTTCGTTACAATATGTTAATTTTTCTTCGAGTTATGGCTCCAGAAACATAGAAAATTGACTAGCCATAAAAGGGGCGGTGCCAAACCCATTTAAAAAAATGTTTATATATAAAAGTGGAAGTGGTCATTAACCGATCTCGTCCAGTTTTTCCAGAAATATTTCCTCTGTAGGGAAAATTTGTGTACCCAATTTTATTACGATCCGTTAATTTTTCTTCGAGTTATGGCTCCCGAAACATAGAAAATTGCTCAGTCATCAAAGGGGCGGTGCCACGCCCATTTTTAAAATGTGAAGTTTTTCCTATTTATTGTTATGAATCCACTTGGGAAATGAAATACCATTGATATAAAGCTTTTTTTGCAAAGATATAGATTATTTTTTTCGTCCACGACCCTTTTAAAAATCTTTTCATTAATTTTTCTTCAAAGCATTCCTTATAGTAAAGGCAACATTTCTGCCGAATTTCGCTACGATAAGATTGATTTTATCAAAAGTGGGCGGTGCTACGCCCATTTAAAATTTTTATTTTTTATTTTTATCAACAGTCTCAATATCAGTCTCAAAATATTTACTAAATAATCAGGTTTTTTGTGTTTTCCAAAATGTTATATATATAAAAGTGGGCGTGGTTATCATCTCATTTCGCTAATTTTCAATACCAATCTATTCTGGGTCCAGATAAACTCGTGTTCCAAATTTGGTGAATATATCTCAATATTTACTCAAGTTATCCTGTTAACAGACACACGGAGAGACGGACGGACGGACATGGCTACATCAAATTTTTTTTCGATACTGATGATTTTGATATATGAAAGTCTATATCTTTCTCGATTCCCTTATATCTGTACAACCAACCGTTATCCAATCAAAGTTAATATACTCTGTGTGCAAAGCACGCTGAGTATAAAAAATGGAAAACTCAAGTCATTGGCTTGAGGATACAGAAATAGAGCCCCTTTTGAATATTATTGACAGCGATGAAAGTTTTACTGATGACATAATTGAAGAGATTTTATAGTGACGATAGTTCGGATGATCCAAACTATTCTCCTGAGTTCGAGAAGGAAATATTTTTGGAGAGGAATTGACGAAAATCGCGAAGTCCGCCCAGAATTCAGCCTCTGTAAAAATAAGTAAACCTCCCCCAGAAAAAAAAAATAGATCAGCATCAAAAGAACAAGTAGAATGAGGCGAGACTTAAGATGTATGCAATGTTCATATGCTTTTGGGAAATAATGGTCAAGTTTGGAGTAGAAATCCCGTGCATCGAATTAGCGGAAAAACTATGGCTATGAATGTTGTCTAAATTCGACCTGTGTGGTGAGCATCAAATGAAAATATATCAATCTTGTATGAATAATTTCCAATAAATTGTTCTATAACCTAGTTTAAGAAACCAAAAAATTTGTATTTGCATTCAATAAAATTAACACTGAAGACAAATAAATTTTTATTAAACATTTATTTAAAATAATAAACGTAAATGGTGCAGTTCGTAAAATTTACGTATATTACCAATATCGTAGGTTAAAACTGTCTTACCCTTCTAGGGTTAAGCCAAGATTAATCACCAAAAGGAAGCCTTCGAATTTTGACAGGCATGCGCACAGGTTCCTGCAGACGAAATAGTTACATTCACAAACTAGGTATATGGACTAATAACCTCTGTGGGTTCTGCTTCAGCGAGGATGAGACTGCATAGCACACCTTTCTTGAATGTTATGCCGTCGCGAAAAGAAGACCAAGGATTCTTGTCTCGATAAAACTGGAAAATAAACATGCGTACTCTTTAAAACCGAGCACCATCCTGGATTTTCTGACGGGGCTTGGCTTGAATGTGGTGATGTGAAGAGGATGAGGGCAAAATAGACCTACAGGTCGCAGTGCATAACCTCACAACAATCTATCGTTCTAAATCTCCTTAGAAGAATTTCGCGACTTGTACACTGAAAGAAATGGTGCTAGTAAAATCAACAAATTGGTTCTGTTGTTCTTGACTTAACGGAGATTCGGTGAAATTGATTGAATTATGGTTGATTCGACCGAGTTCTTTGTCAAGCGAACAAATTAGTTTAGTCATTTCAACAGAAGAGAAATTGTCGCTCTCAAGTTAACAAAATTTTGTAAAATTGACACATTCCTAATCAATCTAACTGATTTTTCTTTTACCCCAATTGATCTCATTGGTCATTTCAACAGCAAACAACAGTAAATGAATGAGCAAATTTCAAAGAGAATTTTACGCTCACTGCGCTCTCTAATTTGTATTTATGACGATGGTGCCAAAAAAAAAAAACACCAAAATAAGAAAACCACCAAATCAAAAACACACACAAGTTGGGAAAACAACAAATAACTAGTTTTTCAGTTATTAATACAAAACGAAAAAACTCGTTTTTGAATTTACTGTGCATAACACTGCAAAAAATTATGCGATACCTATTTATCGGGAACAATTTTTCAACTTCTCCTCCAAGCGAAATGCAAAATTGCGTCCTCTTGTTGCAAAAGTTTTGTTTAAACGAACAGAATTTTTTCAAAGTTAGTGACATTTTGTTCGAGTTTTTACGAATTTTCACTCACGCGAACGAATAATCTAATAAAATAATAAAAAATATCCTTTTTTAAAGCTGATGTTTCCGACAGCATAAAAGTTTGTGTTGTTGTGGAATCGCTTCGAAATAAACTGTTACGAGAACTAAACTTGCCGAATTACATGTAAAATTACTCAAGTGGTGAATTACTTTCCCGCGATTTGATTCTTTACTTTTCTATAACTTACAAGTTCTCTATTTAAAATGTTATGTCAAACATTTATACTACAAGATTTGTTCGAAACATTCAAGTGTGGCAACTCTACATGCGAGAGCAGAAATTGAAATGAACTACAACTGAAAGAATTGAGAATAATTCAATCAATTTATCTATCGATTTCGTAATTGTACAAAAATTGTTCGGTACAATGATCAATCCGTTGGTTCTGTCGATTTGTGTTTTGCCATCACCAATTTCTTACAATTGTTTTGAAAACTCATGGGCAGCTGGATCATTTTGTAGGTGAATACGCATATTAATGTTGAGTGTCAATTTGTGTACATATCTTCAAAGAACTCATGACTTCAAACAGGCATTTATTTCATCAGCAGGAGTTGATCGAGGAATGACAGACAATGTTTGTCGAAAATACCCTGACTGTAATATCAAAGCACCACCAAAATGCTGTTGATTACCAGGTAAATCTTGCATTGTTCGATTAAATGCTTCTAGTCATTTTTTATTCGCCATTGTACACTCATCCCATAAAATAATTGACGTTAATCGCAGAACTTTTGCCATAGCAGAATTTCTTGAAATATTGCAAGTTGGAGTTTCAATCACCTGTACATTCAATGGCAATTTTAATGCAGAATGTGCTGTTCGACCACCTTCTAATAATGTAGCAGCAATTCCCGAAGATGCAAGTGCCATCGAAATTTTCTGTTCCGATCGAATAGTCGCTAAAATCAGTGATATAACGAACGTTTTGCCTGTACCACCAGGTGCATCCAAGAAATATAATCCACTTGCTTATTGGAAATGGCTTGCATGATTGTATCATATACACGCTTTTGCTGAATATTCATTTTGGATATATTCGATTGTACAAATAAACGCAAATCATTAGAATTTAATTCCTGCTCACGTTGCAATTCACGATCAAACAGATCATGCATCTCACGATTTGGTGCGATCATACTCAATTGTACTAATGTTTTATTTGCAATCGTTAGACACATATCTTCAATTATTATCAAAGCTTCGTTGTACATTTTCAAAGTTATTAACAAATAAGGATTTCTTGCATGATGACGTATACGAATTAAAATATCTTTTGCAATATAATGTTTATATTTGTTCCATAATTCAAGTGGATTTGATGGCATACATGTTGATAATATAATGGCAAATAGCATTCGTATTTGTTGAGGATGAGCCGAAATAGATGCATCATGAAGTGTTGAATCCCAATGAGCAACATCCTCCAATAAATGCAAAAGTTGGCATGCTTCACGGTATGTTTGACACAAATGACCGCTGACTGTTCTCAATTCTTGAAATGATTTTGGACCATTCACGTTAACTAATCTCAAATAAAAACACTCAACATTGTTCTGATGTACTGTATATATTCTCCCAATTGCATCTGTTTGAAAAATGCCAGGATGCCCATGAACTGCTGTTTCTTGTTTACGTCTTTGAAATTTTTTCGAAGAGACATTCCATGTGTAAAACTGAGGCACTTCAGAATATAACAAAGTTATCGCAAATGTATCAGTTTCGCATAATTTGAAAAAAGCTGTTAACGTAGTTGCTGGTGGTTCTACTGCTCTTTCCAATACATTTGCTAGATTAAAATAAGCACGTTGGCCATTCTCAAGATGTACAGCCAAGTGAAAAACCGCAGGATGTATTTAATATAGTAATATAGAGCCCCATTTGATACTGAGTAATTTCATCATTTGTATTATCACCAGCAACACCGAAAATTGCCATATCGCTCCCTTTATTTACATACTTGCAAATATATTTAATGGATTTGACAGAATTACAATATTCCACATTTGTATGAGCATTGAATATTTTCGATACTAATGGACAATACGGAACCACCCAACGATTATCAACTTCAACTTCCTGGTTATGCATTCTGATGGTTGCCGTTTTGCCATTATCATTAGGTGATCTACGTCGATACAACGTCATTGCTCGTAATTGTGTCTGAAGGAAATTGCCTTCGGTATCGTTTCGAACACTTTTCATCAATCATACATGGTGAATTCACATTTAGTTCACCGCACGGTCCATGTATCATGTTTTTAACGACAACTTGAAATAACTCAGGATCAGCATTGTGATCAGGAATTTCAGCTGATATAAGGTTATCGATTTGATCCGGAGTTATTTTATGTACCAGCTAAATTAGTATATGTGCGTGCGGCAATCCCTTTTTCCGTCATTCGATGGAGTAAATATGGCAACGCACCTCCCCAAATATATATAATTTCACAATTAAATCCATAAGGGTTTTACATTTTTGCCGAAAAACACGCGCAGTAATGTCATGATGATCGGTTGTCGACTGTCCTGCAAATAAATTGTTTTTGATGTCATCCCACTGCGGATTACATGTAAATGTAATGAACAGATCCGGTCGACCGTATTTTCGTACATAACACATTGCGTCTTGTGCATATTCGTTCATATTCCGTGGGCTACCAATATACGAAGATGGCAATATAGTTAAACGTCCGATGTCATTAATATTAGCATCATTCGCTATCGAATCTTGCAAATGAATATATTGTTCAGATCTTAATTTTGCTTGGTTGAAACGAATAAAATTAAGACGTTCTGTTTTTATTTTGGCATACATATCAACGATGTACTGATGATATAGTTTACCACATCTCAAGATATAATTTTGTTCTTGTGGACGAACCATCAATCGATACGAATACAAATTCAGGGCACTAACTTTTTTCTGTACATGTAGTATTGAAATCAAGTGCAAAATGTGACTTAAGAAATTTATACAAATGATGAAATGTCAACACACTGAAAATATTTTTTACCTGTTCGTGGATCAATCATTGGTATATTGATATGGTAGCCATCGTCACCTTTCCAATGCAATATTGGGTATTGTAGTGCGTCGTAACTACGATGAAGTTCCGAAAGACGTTGCAATTGCTCATTTCTGCGATGAAGTATAATATCACGGGATTGAAACTGATCACCAAGAATTACAATTGCAACCTCATCAATTGTCGGTGCATTGAATCGCCTTTCATGCTCTCCAAAAGGTGTTCTATCAGTCCTTATTACGATTTTGTGATTATCAGATGGCACACTATCGAGAGCAATTTTGAACAATTGAACTAATGCGTTATGCTGATGGAAAAACCTTTGTAGCTCACAAATAATTTCTCGTCTTGTATTCAAAGCAATTGCACAACGATAATCCAATTCACGATTTTCATCACCAATAAAATAAATTTGCAAAAATTCATAATCAGCGTCGGGGTATGGCAATAACGAGCCAGCTTGATGATAAATTTGGCCCTGAATCTGCAACATGTATGCAATTTTAGGTATATGTTGCATAATAATTTTTAAAACTATAGAATACTTTTATGATTTAGATTGATTGGGACAATCCTGTTTAAGTATTTACCTTAAACGTCGGCATAAAATTATCTCTAATAATGTTAGTAGCACCAAAAGAAGTCATTTGAAATGCCGAATTGTATTGACTCAAAAAGTGCTTCGAATTTTCAGAAGTCCCAAAAATTAATGAAGACAATGGTTCGGGTGGAGTTTCCAATGCTGGCAATCTCACTTTGTCATTAGCACAAAACATGCCGGGCACTTCACCCGGAAATTTAGCCGCATCACAATGTGGACATATTGCGTCCATTATTCCAATATATCCGTACATACTGTAATCAATCTGACTGTTGTAATTAAAAGTAGTACGTATAATTTCAGGTACAACAGATCTATTTCGTGCATTACGTTCACGCTGCGAGGCATTAGCTTGTGCTCGTTCATCTGGAGTCTGTGGTCGCCTTTGTGATGCCGCAGCATTCGCATGACGCGTTCGGCGACCTATATTTCCTCGTGTGGGTCGTGGCATTTTTCTTTCAATTAAAAAAGAATAAATTAAATTTAAAAAAATATCTACTTTAATAGTGTTACACCATATGTTTTTTCAAATAAGGAAACACACATGCATTCGTGTAATTCACTTCAACAGTTCAAAACTTACCGTTTTTTGCTCGGAAATTCGCTTTGGGCCATATTTCTTCTTTTCACAAATTCACACAAACTTCAAAAATTATTAAACAAAATCACTATTTGCATTTTTATGTAATAATTTGCACCGCGGTAATTTTGGACACTACTGAACGTATTGGGCTGCTTCGTTTATTCTGCTAACGAATGGTGTTGAGGCCAACGAAAACGCTCAAGCGTAGTTTACACTCCAATGTCATTTATTCTCCTAATTTGAATTTTTTTAATGCTAAGAGACAAAGCTCTATATACCCATCTATACAAAATATTCATCTATTTCTCTATGCAAAAAAATGCACCGTAATATTGTTCGATGTCTTTTCAAAGCCTACTTTGTTTGTCGATCTGCCTGCTACATACATACATGTTGATATAAATATAATGCAAGTAAGTTTGTAGGTGGGAATAATAAGTAAGCTAGTTAAGACGAAACTATATAAATCTTGAGAGCGAAAGAGCGTAGCTAAGTAGGTGATAAATCGTTTAGTAAATGATTAAACTATTACTGATATATGTATGTATGTTAATATGAAGACGTATAATCCGCTGACTAAGTGGAATGAATCTGACCAAAAAAATGGGTTTTTGGTGTGTTTTTCAAAACAATTTCACCATACATTGAGCAATTTTCAGCGCCTTCAAGTAAAAAGATTATATTGCTATGTGATTGAATATACCATTTCAACTGGTTGTAGTACATAAGAATGCAATCTCTTAACCTGAAGGCGAGTTCCCAATTGGTCTATATCTCGAGTCCTTAGTTACCCAGCGAAAAGAAAAGCCTCCTTTTCATTAGCATTTATCAACAATTTAAAATGGATACTCATGTGGTTCAAACTCATCCTAGGGTTATCCAGGTCCACGTTTTGGTCTATATCTCGAGACCCTAGTCACGAAGGGGCATGACAAATAATCTATAATATAGCAATCATCAACAGCTCCCATTTGCTACCCATATTGTACAAACACATCCTAGGGTTACCCGGGTCCACGTTTTGGCCTATATCTCGAAACCCTGCCATCCGATTCTTAAAATTTCAAAACACAAACCATCTACTGAATAGTCAGAATAAAGCCTAACAATTTGGTTTGGATAGGTGAGCCCGTTCTTGAGTTATAAAATCACAACGAAAAATTTTTTTAAATTTAATTTAATTTATTTGGATTAAAGTCGACACAGACATAATGCGGTCGACCACTAAGATATATAAAACATAAAATTAATGTTACAATTAAAAATAATTAAATTCAACCATACATATGAAAGAAAGTACAAATTATCAGGCCAGACTTGACAGTATTAAATTATGTAACTCGGAAAACGAACATTCAAAACTGATGCAGTTATACAAGTTGTTGTAGTGCGAACACCAGCTTCGCAGTGGATTACTTTTGGCAAAATTTTGCCGGCAAAGTGGTAAATAAAAATGAACAAAGTGCCTGGACGTTCTACCAGGAACAGCAAAATTTAGTCTATTAACAAGATCAGATGAGTCGATCTCGCCCATAATGAGCTTATGAATGAACATTACCCCGAGTAAAGTTCTTCGATTTTCTAAAGTCGGCAGATTTATAAGGAGAAGCCTATTTCTATATGGTGGCAAATGCACATTAGAATCCCAGTTAAGACCACGTAGTGCAAATATAATGAATTGCTTCTGTACTGACTCAATACGCTTTATAAAGTTTTGATACCCTGGGCACCAGACACACGAACAATGCTCTAAGATTGGTCATACCAACGATGTTTAGAGGGTCTTAGTCAGATACGGATCATTAAACTCCTTAGCCCAACGCTTCACAAAACCGAGTATACCCATTGTTTTGCTTACCATTGATGAAATATGCGTATTAAAAGTCAGTTTAGGATCAAAAAGAACGCCTAGATCACTTACGACAGATATACGCTCCAAAGGCGTGCTGTTTAACGTATACGATGTCAAACTTGGCTTCACTCGGTGAAATGTCATTAGTTTGCACTTCGAGCTATTCAAAACTAGTAAATTTGCAGTACACCAGCATTGAAATGAGTCCAAGTCTGCCTGAAGAAACTCCACACGGGAAGACTCCGAAGCCAAGTATGAGTAACAAAGTTTAACATCATCCGCATACATAAGAGTTCGGGAATGTATGAGAGTTTGTTGTAAGTCATTTATAAACAAGGTGAAAAGTAGCGGACCCAAATGACTACCCTGAGGCACACCAGACATTACATAAAACAACCTAGAAAGACTGTTTTTAAACAAAACTTGTTGAGTCCGATTCGCGAGATAGCTTTAGAGCCATGCAAGTAAATGCTTCGGAAATCTAAGTAAATCAAGTTTGTAAACTAAAAGCTCATGATTGACAGAGTCAAACGCTTTACTGAAGTCGGTATAGATCACATCCGTTTGCCTATTGTATAAAAATCCATCCATTACAAAAGAAGTAAACTCTAGCAAGTTGGTAGTAGTTGATCTATGCGGCACAAAACCATGCTGGCAGGGCGATAATATGGAGCTACACATGTGTTGAAGTTGACATGTAATTATTCGCTCAAATGTTTTGGGAATAGCTGAAAGCTTAGCTATACCTCTATAGTTCTCGATACTAGACCTACTACCTTTTTTGTGTAAAGGTATAATAAATGATTTCTTCCCAATCAATGGAAAAGTGGCAGATTCCACAGATAATTGGAATAATTTATGTATCGGCTCAGATAAGTTAACTGCACAGTATTTGAGTACACAACTAGGAACACCATCTGGACCCGGAGAAAAAATCGGTTTCAAACCGAGAAGGCTCTGAAGAACAGTATTCTTATCAATTACTGGATTAGGAATGCAATTAAAACTTTCCAAGTTGTAGGAGTGTTGACCGGGTTGAAAACGTTTAGATGAGTAGGTCGACTTGAAGAATTCTGCAAATAATTCCGCAATATCATTATCAGAACTAGGATTCTTGCAACCAAAAGAAAAGGTAGCTGGAAAACCAGATGTTTTCCTCTTGGAATTACCAAAACTGTAAAATCTTTTCAGATTGCTGAAAAATTGAAATTTACAACTGCTTACAACTTATAACATTGTTTGTTTAGACAATGAAAGTTGCAACGAGCAACCGAATATTTAGAAAAATCGGCAGAAAATCCTGATCTCTTGAAACGTTAATAAAGCCTAGATTTAACATTATTGAGTCTTATAAGTTGTCTTGTGAACCAAGGTGGTTTACTTGTTCCAGCACTAACACATCGAAGGGGAACACAGCTTTCAAAGAAGCCATCAAGAATACCGTAAAATAATGAAGTCGCTGAGACGACGTCATTCTCGAATAAAGATCTGACCAGTCATGAGTAGCAATCAATTCGTTGAGCTTTATGAAGTTCGCCTTATAAAAACATCTTGAGCGGGACCGAGATTTTAATTTTGTAAAGCACAGCTCCTTAGGAGGCTGAACAATATCAATTGTTATTTCAAGCGTAGGATGTAAGGGATCTTCTGGAAAAGATAAAGGAGAAATACGATTGAGAGCAATACCCACTGATAAATCCACAAATACCAGGTCAAGAATCTTGGTTTTACAATTTAAAACATTGTTGATCTGTACGAGAGATGTACCTAAAATATTCTTAACGAAATCATGCTGACAGGTGGGAGTCAAAGTGTTTGAGCCGCTCAAGCTAATCCAATTTACCGATGGTAAGTTGAAATTACCAAGAACGACTAAGCGATCTTTCTCTCGCAACTGAGAGTATAAGTATCGAATAGCTAAATTATGGCAATTGTATGTATGTTTTGTATGGCATTAATTTTTATACTCAGTTGAGCAGAGCTCACAGAGTATATTAAGTTTGATTGGATAACGGTTGGTTGTACATATATAAAGGAATCGAGATAGATATAGACTTCCATATATCAAAATAATCAGGATCGAAAAAAAATTTGATTGAGCCATGTCCGTCCGTCCGTCCGTCCGTTAACACGATAACTTGAGTAAATTTTGAGGTATCTTGATGAAATTTGGTATGTAGGTTCCTGAGCACTCATCTCAGATCGCTATTTAAAATGAACGATATCGGACTATAACCACGCCCACTTTTTCGATATCGAAAATTTCGAAAAACCGAAAAAGTGCGATAATTCATTACAAAAGACCGATAAAGCGACGAAACTTGGTAAATGAGTTGAACTTATGACGCAAAATAGAAAATTAGTAAAATTTTGGACAATGGGCGTGGCACCGCCCACTTTTAAAAGAAGGTAATTTAAAACTTTGCAAGCTGTAATTTGGCAGTCGTTGAAGATATCATGATGAAATTTGGCAGGAACGTTACTCTTATTACTATATGTACGCTTAATAAAAATTAGCAAAATCGGAGAAGGAGCACGCCCACTTTTAAAAAAAAATTTTTTTTAAAGTAAAATTTTAACAAAAAATTTAATATCTTTACAGTATATAAGTAAATTATGTCAAGATTCAACTCCAGTAATGATATGGTGCAACAAAATACAAAAATAAAAGAAAATTTAAAAATGGGCGTGGCTCCGCCCTTTTTCATTTAATTTGTCTAGGATACTTTTAACGCCATAAGTCGAACAAAAATTAACCAATCCTTTTCAAATTTGGTAGGGGCATAGATTTTATGGCGTTAACTGTTTTCTGTGAAAATGGGCGAAATCGGTTTATGTCACGCCCAGTTTTTATACACAGCCGTCCCTCTGTCCTTCCGCATGGCCGTTAACACGATAACTTGAGCAAAAATCGATATATCTTTACTAAACTCAGTTCACGTACTTATCTGAACTCACTTTATCTTGGTATGAAAAATGAACGAAATCCGACTATGACCACGCCCACTTTTTCGATATCGAAAATTACGAAAAATGAAAAAAATGCCATAATTCTATACCAAATACGAAAAAGGGATGAAATATGGTAAGGTAATTGGATTGTTTTGTTGACGCGAAATATAACTTTAGAAAAAACTTTATAAAATGGTTGTGACACCTACCATATTAAGTAAAAGAAAATGAAAAAGTTCTGCAGGGCGAAATAAAAAACCCTTAAAATCTTGGCAGGTATTACATATATAAATAAATTAGCGGTATCCAACAGATGATGTTCTGGGTCACCCTGTTCCACATTTTGGTCGATATCTGGAAAACGCCTTCACATATACAACTACCAACACTCCCTTTTAAAACTCTCATTAATACTTTTAATTTGATACCCATATCGTACAAACTCATTCTAGAGTCACCCCTGGTCCACCTTTATGGCGATATTTGGAAAAGGCGAACACCTATGGAACTAAGGATTACTCCCTTTTAAAATACTCATTAACACCTTTCATTTGATACCCATATCGTACAAACGCATTCTAGAGTCACACCTGGTCCATCTTTATGGCGATATCTCGAAAAGGCGTCCACCTATAGAACTAAGGCCCACTCCCTCTTAAAATACTCATTAACTCCTTTCATTTGATACCCATATTGCACAAACGAATTCTAGAGTCACCCCTGGCTCACCTTTATGGCGATATCTCGAAACGGTGTCCACCTATAGAACTAAGGCCCACTCCCTTTTAAAATACTCATTAACACCTTTCGTTTGATGTCCATATTGTGCAAACAATTTCTAGGGTCACCCCTGGTCCACCTTTATGGCGATATCTCGAAACGGCGTCCACCTATGGAACTAAGGATTACTCCCTTTTAAAATGCTCATTAACACCTTTCATTTGATACCCATATCGTACAAACGCATTCTAGAGTCACCCCTGGTCCATCTTTACGGCGATATCTCGAAAAGGCGTCCATCTATAGAACTTAGGTCCACGCCCTTTTAAAATACTCGTTAATACCTTTCATTTGATACCCATATCGTACAAACGCATTCTAGAGTCAACCCTGATCCACCTTTATGGCTATATCCCCTAAATGGCGTCCACCTATAGACCTATGGCCCACTCCCTCATAAAATGCTCTTTAATGCCTTTCATTTGATACACATGTCATACAAACACATTCCAGGGTTTCCCTCGGTTTATTTTCCTACATGGTTATTTTCCCTTATGTTTTCACCATAGCTCTCAACTGAGTATGTAATGTTCGGTTACACCCGAACTTATCCTTCCTTACTTGTTATATATATAGATATACGCAAGTAATTGTGAACTTTGTTCTAGTTATTTAGTTGTTATGTTATCTTAATGATAATGACACCTTGGGCATTAGTGCAGTGCTTGGGGAAAAGGTATGTACAAATTGAGTAATTAAATTGAAATACGTTTGTCTATATACGAATAATATATAATTGTGGGTCATTCCAAGAAAATAATACTCTAAAAAATTAAAAAATTGTATTTGTTGGAGGGACGCAACAAGATAAATGGGGTGAGATTTTATGGGTGGGTCGGCAGGCATCGTTGCCGTAACTCCAAAACAAAGAAGAACTAAACAACAGGTGCCTAAAGGGAGGTTCGTATCCACTTTTGTTAACATTTTACATTGTGTCCCCCACCAGTGGCGTCACGATTATGGCAACAAGTCCCGGTCAAGCCATCGTTGAGCTATGCTAAAAAATCGACGACTATCTCCCTAGTCTTGTCAGTTTTTTGATCTTGCGAGATCTGACACTGGCGCCAACGAAATCCTCGAAGAATTTATTTACAATGTGGACATGACAAATGGTCGACCGTCATAACAAATTCCACTTAAAAAGCAATTGGCCGGCCGCTTTATGCAATGTGTTACCAATATGGTCGCCGAGCAAAACACTGTAGCAAACTGTAGGCCTGCCAAAACACCGCTCTCAGAGCTGTCGAGAGATGTCTTCTTATGTCTCCAGAATATCATCTACACAGTGAAGCGAGAATACTCCATATAAAGGATAGAAGTGAAATGCTGAACAATCTGTTCCTGCTGAATCCCAAGAAACCTAGGCATCGGAACAAACATCTGATTAAAGAGGTCGCGCCTCCCAAAACTTAAGAATTCATCTCCGACAGCATAATGGAGAAATCGAGTACTTAAAAATTCAGCCATATGAAGAAAAGGCGCTAAGAATTGCCCGTTGTCTTGAAGGCAAATACCCTAAGATCGCAGTTGAGGAAAGCAATCTTCCCAGAAAACGCGCGTCACGCTAGCGCATCTTCTATTTCCGTTGCAATGTGGAAACAACACTTCCTTATGAGGACAACTTGAGAGTAGTTTCAGCTATTAGATGGGGCGAAGCACTGCTACAACAAAACCACAAACTTGAATTTAATTATTAGAAACGAAATGGTTTGGTGTACTAAGTTTACGAACATGTAAGTGGCTTCAAACATATTGACGTATTCAGATTCGAAAATGTGAGAGACGTTGTCTATTGGCCTGTTTGCCATTGGCTGCGAAAACAAGGTCGACTTATACATCTAAGACAGATTGAACGTATAGCCCTTTTGTTGTTGCTGCCGCGATAAAGACACTCCCCTAAGATTTCGGCGAGTGTTCTCGATGTTAATGGTCCTTTGCCGGGCTGAGATGCGGTACATTCCAGTAACAAGCACGAACAGGAACTTTGGTTTGCCAGATCCTCGGCTAAAGAACATGTTTCGCCATGGGTAGGTAAGGTTGAAAATTGGATTGGAGAAGCAATAAATTGCGCTGCCGACCGCTTGAAAGGGTCGCGCTACACAATCCCTTGAATCGTCGTGTATTGCAGTCGCCTCTAATAACAGGCGTACTGACCGCATATCCTAAGCCTCCTAACCCGCTGGGGTGTAAACAAAAGTCCTCTTTTAGCGAATAAAACTCATGCTTTATTAATCTCCAACCATACCTGTCATTATCATCATTACTTGGCGTTTAACCGCCTAAGTAGTTTTGGCTGTTTCGTAACAAGTCACGCCAGCTATCCGAGTTTCGTGATAGCTGATGTAAATTGGAACACCAACGGAGGTCAAGTCTTCCTCTACCTAAGCTCATCCAGCTCAGTGGAGGTTATCCCTGCTTCAATACTGCTTTATTGCTTTTAACTTTGGTCTTTATTCGTTATTATTTGTTATTCTTATGTCGGGATATTTCCATTCTCACTTTGTCATACTCGTGTGCTGGAAGGTGTTTTTCACCATGTGCGAATAGGTTAACGGGTTTGTCGTCTTTCTCGCTAGCTAGCTAGTGCTTTTTCCACAACTTGAGCACATTATTCCCATCAGCCAGCATTCGTAGATTCTCGCACTCACGACGATTTGCCTAACGTTGTTTTCTTCTAAATGGGCGTATTTCTTTTCTTTTCGCGTCACGATAACGCTCCACAATACCACGCGTCGCCGTGCGCATGCCATACTGAGAAAAAGTGTCAGAAAGACAAATGGTGATGAAAAGAAGGTGGGGAAGCTCTTTGGGTATACGAGAGAAACGTTTTACGTCTGTTTCTTGTATTGAAAAATCCTACAAAGTATAAACAAGCCCATTATGACTGGAAATACATGAAAGGAAACATATTAATTCATAAATTCTTTTTTATACACACAACGCACATAGGTAGATCTTAGACATTTAGGCGGCCATAACTGAATTTCCGAAAGTTGCCCCCCAGCTTAAGAATAGACAGGGGAACAATAATTCTACCCCTTCCCACCCATCGCATACCTGGCGTTAGCTGTCAAGTAATCGGAGTTTAGATATTTCTGAAACGCGTGTTATGTTTTTTTTTAAACTATGTGAAATCCTATGTTTCAACGTGAATATTTTAAGTTTTAAGACAATTGCATTGAGTAATTTTGACGGATTCTAATATTTCAGGTAAATATTAACATTGTTAATGGTCTTTGTGATTTTTAGAAATTATAAATTGAAGGAACCTATTTTATTTAGGATGTTAAAAAAAATTTTTTTAATTTTTGGTTTTCAAAACCAGTTTTGTTATGTTTCCAAGTCCGTCCAAGTGAAAATTAGTTTTGAACATAGTACTTGGCACAATTAGCTTGCCAACTACATTAAACTTAGCTGCACATACTTGTTAGATGGAGGGTTTGATATACCCTTGTTGCTGTACAACATGAAAAATAGCCTCACTGCGCAGGTATTTTTTGGTGTTACACAGTGTAATATCTATTCTAATATAACCGATTAGTTACACAATTTATTATAATTTTTCATAAAACCAATTAAAAATTTACCTTAGATAAAGACAGAACTAAGTTACTACACTTCTTGCTGTACAACAAGAAAAATAGCCTCACTGCGCAGAAATTTTTTGGTGTTACACAGTGTAATGTCTATTTTTTTAATATAGCCGATTAGTTACACAAATTATTATAATTTTTCATTTAATAAACAGTTTTAAGAAGATATAGGCAATAAAATATTTTTGACCGCCTAAAACTTGAAAATCTACCTATGTGCAACGTCATGTGCACACACCAGGGATGCACCTTAACGTTAAGCTAATCGTTTATCAAAAAATTTCCATCGTTTCCGTTGAAACACTTCGAAATATTATCGATAAAGAAATTATCAAGATAAATTGTATCTCGTTTTTAACCGAAACGAAAAGCTTTCGTTAACGTTAAAAACGTTAACGAAAACGTGATACTTTATGTTTGAATTGTGCTGGCAATGCTATAGCCATGGTGAAGCCGTAAGGTGGCAACAACGAGCGCACATACACACACAAACTCCATATAATTTGTTTGTGTAATTCGTTGGTGGTAATGTCAAAAACACTCTGAGAAATGTTCGTACTGTCAAAATTCATGAGAAAAGTTGCAATCAGCTTGGATAATGCTTTCACCTTTAATAACTCCGCCATCAATCAGCTTTGCCAGCATAGTTTGAAATTAATAATCAACATAAACGATTTGATTTCGTTTTGATATGGCAGAAAACCAAACGAAATCATTTCGTTAATTTGACGATCTTAACGTTAATAAACGAAACGAAATGACTTCGTTTCGTTTATTAACGTTGATTATCGTAACGAAATGATATCGTTTCGTTGGTTAAGCATGCCTGGCACACACACATAGATTCATTCATACATACCTGAAATCATATAATTTATGGCTTGTTTAAACAAAATAAATTAAGTTAACATTATTTGCAAATACATAACTAATTTATAGTCTTCATTATATACTAAGGTATCTCAGTAAATTCTATTGTATTGTGATGCGTTCTTACATTTGTAGTTGCATAGGTAAATTTAAATTTGTACATAATTAGCAGACCGGTCAGACGTTGTTCTGCCCTAAATTTGGTCTATCTGCATACATTTTAATAAGCTTTTTCTGTCTAACTCTGCCCTCCCCCCTCTTTACTTTTTCTTAATCCTTTTATTCACTCCTCCCTCCGTCTTTTTCGCTCCATCTATCTCTAGCTTCGTCTCACTCTATCTCTTTCTCAGTCTCCGTCTCCTTCCCTCTTTTCTCTTATCTCAAGTTATTCTCATTCTTCTTCATCCCTTATTGCCAGTCCCAGAGGGTGGTATGTATTTTGTTCCACGCCCATTCCGAGTCTCAGTCCCAGTCCTAGTCCTAGGATCGTAAATACTAATATAGGCAAATTTATATAACAAATTTAAAGCAAATCGAATAGGACGTATATAAATAGGTATGCGAGTATTATTAAA
Organism: Eurosta solidaginis; assembly: GCF_040869045.1. Classification (NCBI taxonomy): domain Eukaryota; kingdom Metazoa; phylum Arthropoda; class Insecta; order Diptera; family Tephritidae; genus Eurosta; species Eurosta solidaginis. The sequence goes on along the minus strand of NC_090322.1, from coordinate 217,350,059 downwards.
AAAAATAAGTATTATTAATTCATTAATTCATGTCTTTATTTCGGCTTCGCATGCCGAATCGAATATCACAATGAAAATTACTATATTACACACATATTCTAGTATTACCCTGGCCCACGTTTTTGCCTATATCTCGAGACCCTAGTCACCAATAGGTATGAAAACTACCCTGTACTAAAGCAGTCATGAACAGCTTTCATTTCTTATCCATATACTATAAACATATTCTAGGGGTACTCGGCTCGACGTTTTCACCTATATCTCGAGACCCTAGTCACCCAGGGTTACGAAAAATATCCCGTATCAAAATATTCATAAACTGCTTCCATTTGTTACCCATATTGTATACACACATCCCAGGATTACCCAGGTCCATGTTTAGATTTCAAGTCTATGAGGTGGGTTTGGTCAAAGGCTGGGGTATGCTCAAGTCAATCCAGAGTCGGATGGAGGTCCCACTTCCCCCATCTAAATAAATACACAGTGAATTAGTGTTTTGATTTCGAACACACACACGCACGCGGCTCTCGGGCTAAAATATCCACAACCTTGAATCCAGGGGAGAGAGAGAGAGAGAGATGTTCACTAGGTAGTGTCGCTGACAATATAGTGTAATCCAAGGACGACGGCTCTCCACAGAGAGAGGGAGATAGAGTGCTAGCTTAGCGGTGGCTGAGATGGTGAAGACGACGGTGGCTCTCGCTAAGGGGTGCTAACGGCGGTAGTAATGACGGCGGTAGTTAGGATCACGCCCAGAGAGAGAGTACTGGATGACGGTGGCTCTCACCAAATAGCTATGACAACGGGTGGCTAGGCTTCGGGATGGTATGTCCGTGGATCGGGATCGCGATGATGATGGTACCTACGGCGAAGTGTCTATTAGTATGAGGCTAACTAACTACAATATATTGGCTCGGGTATTCGGCTAGGGTAGTAGGGGAGTTTGTCCCGCCGCAGGCGTTGGGAAGTGTTCCCCTCTTACCTGAGCCGTGTATCCGTGCATTACCCTTCCTCTGAGTAATAGGGGGGGGGGGGTGAGTCCCGTCTTACTCAGAGGAGATGATAACAAAATATTAGGGTTGCCCAATAGGCCGCGGGGGGGAAGTACCATCGGCAGAACCGACCTTGTAACTTTACCCCCCCTCGACACAAAGGGAGTCCCTGGAATATGGGTAAGGCTGCCCAATAGACCTGGGGGGAAGTACCATCGGCAGAACCGACCTTGTAACTTTACCCCCCGTCGACCCAAAGGGAGCCCCTACAATGTATTTATATTGGCTCGGGCAGTCTGCCAGGGTAGTGGGGAAATCCGCCCCGCCACTGGCGTTGGGACGGGTTTCCTTCCTACCCGAGAAGGCTGCTCGTGCATTACCTTTCCGATGAGTAATAAGGGGTGTAAATCCCGTCTTACTCACCGGAAATGTGGGTAAACCTGCGGGGTGTCCGATAAGCAGGGGGGCGTACCATCGGTGGAACCGACCTTGTAACGCACCCTCCTAACTCAAAGGGCACCCCTTGTCCTTACCTACGGCGAAGTGTGCCTGGTGTATTCCGGCCAATCATTTTATTCATAGGTAACTATGAACACGTTGGGAATTATGCTCGCATTGTCGCGCACAGCGCGCCACGAATGAAAATTCCCAAGCATTGTGCGTTCACCATCGCTGGCTTCCTTTGTGCTTGCGCGATGGTTGTTGGGCCGGTATGTATGTATATATGTATGTCGGTACATACACTACTAGGCGTGGGCAGTAAATGGAAAATATGATGTTAGGGGTGGGCGCAAAATAGGAAATAGATATTGTGGCGTAGCATTTGCTACGTTACAAGTCCCTAGCCAGAACGGGCTAAAAGTATCCTATGCCCGTCTCCTAGTTCTAAGCTACCTCTCCATCAATCTTCAGCCAAATCGGTTCATCCGATCTTAAGTTATAAATAGTGTAAATAACACCACTTTCTATATATATATACATCACATTAGAAATTTCAAAAATAATAGTATTTCTGCTTATTTGCAACCTTCAGCTAACGTTCGAGTCGCTAAACTGTTGAATATATTACTCCAATATTCTGTATTGCAAAATGGTCTTTATTATACTACGTTGGGAGTAGTACAATTATAATTCACAATTAAATTTCACTTCGCAACTGATAGCGTGTTTAAATCAAACTGATTAGTCATGCCTCAGCTTGCTATGCTTTTATACTCTAGGTTTCCTCGTTCACCCATTTCTCCTAAGGTCTAGTAATTTCGTGAACTTCATGCTTGGTTACTAGCTATATACATGTATATTTGTATTTTGTATCCATATGCGTGTGTATATGTGAGTACTACTCCGGCTGATGATGACATACGTTTGTCAGTATCTCTCTGCTGCCTTGTATGTATGTGTGTACATGCATTTGCACATTTCACAATAATACAAGCAAATTTACTTACTCTTTACGTATAAAAAGACACAATTTTAATTAATAAACAACAAAGTTAAAACTGCAACAAGATAATCAGAATTTAAAATAATACGCTTTATGCGTAAAAAAACTGTTCACTTGTTCTTAAGCATATTGACACAACTAAAAATAATGCTCATTAATTGATACAGTGCAAGCGATGCAATCAACACCAAAACTGGCATAACGGTAATTTTCCAGTTAAAGAAGAAAATAATGACAACGAAACTTAAGGGGCAGTTAGAGATGTGTACTGTGAATTGGTTTGTGGAAAAAAACCGATTTTGGCAAATTTTAAGTTGTGACTCTTTTGTAGTTAGTGTGCGATATAGTATCAGTTTTCATTGACCTGAAAAGAGCGTTCGAAACAATTGATAGGAATATAATGCTCGATAAACTAAAAAAAATTGGTATTAAGGAAAATGAATTGCAGTGGTTTAGAAGCTTCTTATCAGACCGGAAACAAAGAAGTACCATCGAGTCAGTAGTCTCATCCGAGGCACAAGTGGACATAGGCTTACCACAAGGGTCGATATTAGCACCAATCCTGTTCAACATTTACATAAACGATATATCATCAGCATTGAAATATAGTAAAATCAGGTTGTTTGCAGACGATACGCTGCTTGAAGTAAATGAAACGGACATTTCAATGGCAAGGAGCAAAATGCATGAAGATTTGGACTCACTGTTTAGATGGCTTTGCATTAATAAACTCAAGCTTAACGTTAACAAAACTCAGTTCATGATTTAATCTAGGACGATCAATAAAGGATCACTTAATTTAGATCTAAAAATAATAAATACGAGCGGAAAGTTAAAATATTTAAGTACTTAGGGATCCTGATTGACAATAAACTGAGGTTTACGGATTCTATTGATTATATTGTTGCCAAAATGGGCCAAAAAATTGGTTTTTGGAAGAGATCATGTAAACCTATTAGTAAGAAATATAAGCTGAAAGTTTATAGAGCCATCATAGAACCGCACTTCTTATATTGTCCTACAATATTTTTTATTGCCAATGACGATGCACAAAACTGGTTGTAGAATGAAATTTGTATTTACATAACCCACTCTTACATAATTAGGGAAAAAAATAATTTTAGATTACCTCTTTTCAAAACAGAAATGGACAAGCAAAATATATTTTACAAAGGCCTGAAATGTTTTAATGAACTTCCCAATCAATTTAAAAAACTTAAACACTTTCAAAAAAAGTTTATTAGAATATTGCAAAACCCTTCCAATAAGATAAACTATTTTGTATCTATATCTCATGTTACTGATCCTTGAGCGTACATGGGCAATCCAAACAGATACTTCGCTCGCAATCCAATTGGGGAAGAGTTCCCGAAATCATCGTCTCAGACAAACTGTTGGAGTGTTCATGAGAGTCACGTCTATTCAAATAAAAATAATAAAACAATAATATATTAATTATGTTTATATAAAAGCTGGTGCAGGGAGGATTGGAAACACGTCCTTTCCAAGCGTCCGATAAGAGTGGCTCATTCTGCTGAGCTGCTAGCTTTTGTGTTGATCGGAATCAAATGCATTCCGACAGCATAAACAACAAAACTGTGTAATCTTAAGTTTCGGAACAGGACAGGATTGGAAATACGTTCTTTGCAACCTCCCAATAAAAGTGCCTTATAACTCTGAAATTCTAGTCATATGTGTTGATCGGAATCTATTGCATTCCGACAACATAAATAATTAAACTATATAATCATAAGTCTTGTAGGAGTGAGAACACGTTCTTTCCAACCTCCCAATAGATGACTCCAAGACTCACTCTTTGGGACCGCCAGTTCCCGTGATGATCGGAATCGCATGCGCTCCGACAGCCCAAATTTTAGAAACCCTTTTATTATTAAAATGTACTTATAAATAGTAATAATCAATGTTTAAGGCTTAAAATGCCGTAATAAAAATAATAATAATAAAAAATAGAAGATAGGTGGGGATTTGCTAAATCTTCAAGTTTACTATTGCGCCTTCCATGCGGAAGTTGCTGGATGAGGTAAATGGGACGCTATGCAGTCTAGCAACGTCAGAGAATTTAACATCTACACACATAGACAAACATCTTTAGCGCCATGAGTTCAACTGAGGTGTACACGAGGGTAGTCTGAGTGCATCTGGCCTTTCTTGAGATTGCATTCAAGTATTTTAAGACTCGGAATTTATGGATGCCGGTCATGCAAAGGGGGTGAATGGCACGTAGTCTGCTGAAATAATTGGATTGAGCAAAGGTAATCTATAGTAATTAGGAACTGAGTTTTGGACGGATTACTATGCAACGGGAATCACTGAAAAACCTTGTGGAATCAGCTGTTTTGTGTATGTTGGGGTAGAATCATGGAGTCACTTTATGCTTGACAGTCATAATTTGGCAGAACTAGATAAAAGATCTTCGGGCTCCGCTTACTTAGATTTTTGTAACATTTACCCGCGGTCGATATCATATTACTGGCAGAATATCACTGAATTTAGAGTGACAGGTAGGAGAAGCATAATCTCCATTGCAACTTCCTATTGGCATCTGTTATAACTAATAAGGCATAAACGACATGCTTTGCTACCAGCCGAACAAAATTGCTCAAGCGCTTAAAAGCCAATTAACGTTGAAGATGATATCGCCTGCTTGGTGCTTCAAGCATGCGACTTCAACTTGTACTTAATTATAAAATTAAGTATAAGAAGTTCTTAACAAGATGCAGAGACTGCTCAAAGCTTATCTCTATAAAAGTATTTATCAATTAAAGCTGGTTATCAATGACGTCCTTCAAAGCAGCATAAACAAGCTCAATAAAGCTTTAGAGTGTTATTACATGATTTACTTCTTTTTATATTTGTATGGACATACATATCTCCCGTGAGAGAACAAAAAATGTAACTATTTTTATGAACATTGTGAGAAATTAAGGATTTGCGTAGAAGTCCATATCTCCCTCAAATAGCAATCTCTTTCAAAGACATTTGTCTTTTTGGATAGCCTAAACTCTAAGGTTTTTTATGTATAAGCGGCTAACATTTTTGATTCCTAGCTTTGGATTAATTTATTAAAATGTAAAGTTACACGCCTAGAAAATGACAGGGTTTTAGCATTTCATATGATGAATTTCATATCAAAACCGATATGCATTGAACCCGACCTCCTCAGATTTTGATGAAATTTTGCACACAGGCACACTTTACCTATGCAAACCAAACCTCGTTTTTAGAAATTGCATTTTTGAAAAATTGTGGGCGTGGCAAGGTGTCAAAATGGGTGAAATGCTTTTCAGTGTAAAAAAAATTTTCTCAGTATACGATTTCGATAGCCGATTAGAATACCTTTCCAATGGTATCAAGATCTTTGAAATCGGTTGAGCCGTTCCATACTTATCACAGCTCAAAAGTACCATAATATCAACAAGTAAGGAAGGCTAAGTTCGGGTGTAACCGAAAACTACATACTCAGCTGAGAGCTATAGAGACAAAATAAGGGAAAATCACCATGTAGGAAAATGAACCTAGGGTAACCCTGGAATGTGTTTGTATGACATGTGTATCAAATGGAAGGTATTAAAGAGTATTTTAAGACAGAGTAGGCCTTAGTTCTATGTGTGAACGGCATTTAGGGATATAGCCATAAAGGTGGACCAGGGGTGACTCTAGAATGTGTTTGTACGATATTGGTATCAAATGAAAGGTGTTAATGAGTATTTTGAAAGGGAGTACGCCTTAGTTCTATAGGTGGACGCCTTTTCGAGATATCGCCATAAAGGTGGACCAGGTGTGACTCTAGAATGCGTTTGTACAATATGGGTATCAAATTAAAGTTATTAATGAGGGTTTTAAAACGGAGTGGTTGTAGTTGTATATGTGAAGGCCTTTTCCAGATATCGACCAAAATGTCGACCAGGGTGACCCAGAACATCATCTGTTGGATACCGCTAATTTATTTAAATATGTAATACCACGAACAGTATTCCTGCCAAGTTTCCAAGGGCTTTTGATTTCGCCCTGCAGAACTTTTTCATTTTCTTCTACTTAATATGGTAGGTGTCACACCAATTTTACAAAGTTTTTTCCAAATTATATTTTGCGTCAATAAACCAATCCAATTACCATTTTTCATCCCTTTTTTCGTATTTGGTATAGAATTATGGCATTTTTTTCATTTTTCGTAATTTTCGATATCGAAAAAGTGGGCGTGGTCATAGTAGGATTTTGGCAATTTTTTACACCAATACAAAGTGAGTTCAGATAAGTGCGTGAACTGAGGTTATATCTTCCATTTTTGCTCAAGTTATCGCGTTAACGGCCGAAGGGAAGGACAGACGGTCAACTGTGTATAAAAAATGGGCGTGACTTCAACCGATTTCGCCCTTTTTCACAGAAAACAATTATCGTCATAGAATCTAAGCCCCTACCAAATTTCACAAGGATTGCTAAATTTTTTTTCGACTTATGGCATTAAAAGTATCCTAGACAAATTAAATGAAAAAGGGCGGAGTCACGCCCCTTTTGAAATTTTCTTTTATTTTTGTATTTTATTGCACCATATCATTACTGGAGTCGAATGTTGACATAATTTACTTATATACTGTTAAGATATTAAATTTTTTGTTAAAATTTGACTTAATTTTTTTTTTTTTTTAAGTAGGCGTGGTCGATTTCCAATTTTGCTAATTTTTATTAAGCATACATATAGTATGGCGGCCAACGTGGTGTCATGGTAGCGTGCTCCGCCTGACACACCGTATGCCCTGGGTTCGCACCCCGGGCAAAGCAACATCAAAATTTTAGAAATAAGGTTTTTCAATTAGAGGAAAATTTTTCTAAGCGGGGTCGCCCCTCGGCAGTGTTTGGCAAGCTCTCAGTGAAAACTCATCTGCCTTGCAGACCCCATTCGCAGCCGGCATAAAACATGTAGGCCCGTCCGGCCAATTTGTAGGGAAAATCAAGAGGAGCACGACGAAATTGGATAACCGGAGGTTATCGCGCCTTACATTTTTTTTCATTTTTTATACATATAGTAATAGGAGTAACGTTCCTGCCAAATTTCATCATGATATCTTCAACGACTGCCAAATTACAGCTTGCAAAACTTTTAAATTACCTTCTTTTAAAAGTGGGCGGTGCCACGCCCATTGTCCAAAATTTTACTAATTTTCTATTCTGCGTCATAATTTCAAATCACCTACCGAGTTTCATCGCTTTGTCCGTCTTATGTAAGCACTTTTTCGGTTTTTCGAAATTTTCGATATCGTAAAAGTGGGCGTGGTTATAGTCCGATATCGTTCATTTTAAATAGCGATTTAAGATGAGTGCCCAGGAACGTACATACCAAATTTCATCAAGATACCTCAAAAGATATTCAAGTTATCGTGTTAACGGACAGACGGACGGACGGACATGGCTCAATAGAATTTTTTTTCGATACTGATGATTTTGATGTATGGAAGTCTATATCTATCTAGATTCCTTTATACCTGTACAACCACCCGTTATCCAATCAAAGTTATTATACTCTGTGAGCTCTGCTCAACTGAGTATAAATATAAAGAGATGCATTTACTTAAAATTAAAAAAAGAAAAAATACGCCATTTTACTTTTTGTATATGGTATATATATTAAATAGATCTTTCTAAAAAATATATATTTTATTTTAAAACGCTCGACCTTTGAAGTTTTTTTCAACTTTAAAATTTATTTTAGACAAAAAAAATTTTCAGTGCATTAAAAAATTTGTACAGTGTACGTTTTCTAAAGCCGATCTGAATACCTTTCCAATAGTACTAAGATCTTTGAAATCAATTTAGCCATTCCGTGGTTATCAAAGCTCAAAAGTACCTATTACCCACAATTTTTCAAAAATGCAATTCCTAAAAACGAGGTGGTGTTTGTATAAGCAAACACCAAATTTTCATCGAAATCTGAGGGGTCGGTTTCAAAATGTGCCTTTTTTATAGGTTTTGATATGAAATTCATCATATAGAATATTTTTTTATGTTACAACGAAACCACGTAACTTGGACTTAACATTTTTTCCCCGGGATTCCAAAAATCCATAGCAAGACAAAATTTCGAATGTAAGAGTTATGTGTTTCTGTTCTATAACGCGAGATATGTATTTGTGTTTCATAGAAAATGTAAACTCTCTATAGAAAACCATAAATCAAATTAAATTTGCATTTGGCTTATATTGTCCAGAAATGTTGTTGCTTTTTCCCAAAAACCGATTGCAATGTTCTCTTATAGAAAATGTGTTGTTATGTATGTATGTATGTTTAATATTGTCCTCAATAGGTACCAATATAAACATACACACATACATACATAGATACATACACTAATGCACGTTAAGTTGCAAGTATGCACCGACGTTTGTCGTACACGTTTGACCGAACCCTGAAGCCCGTAGAAATCAATGTGTGCGTCTGTGTACATGTACATAAGATATTTGTGTGCGTATTGTTTACAGCAAAGCACTGTTGCCATTGACCAGTTTGCCCGCATGCTTATGCAAACATCAACTTTTGGAATTACAATTTTTCATGGTGCAACTTGCAGAAACAAATATTGAATAAGAATTTCTAGTTCATTTATTTGTAACCTCCAATTTTATATAATAATTTTAGGATAATTCAATAAAATTTTAAACAATCATTAGGCCTTTTTGTATGATAACTGCAATTGGCCAAACATAGCACACAAAATGTTTAATAGGCAACTCTGTCTTGTGAGAGAGCGATTAGCTGACACGTTCTTACGGAAAAAATCAAAATTGTTTTGATTTCTACGTTCCGGGCTACATACGTTCGTGCGTTGAACGTCGGTGAGTTTTCGTTTACATTGCACACTCATAAGTTAGGTCGTGTCAGCTGACGTGTTTTTTGTACGTACGTTCGTGGGTAACTGAGGTATTAAGCGACAGTTTTCCACCGACGTGTCCCGTACGTACGACGTGTCGTACGAAACACGTTTGACCGAACCCTGAAGCCCGTAGGAATCAATGTGCGCGTCTGTGTACATGTACATAAGATATTTGTGTGCGTATTGTTTACAGCAAAGTACTGTTGCCATTGACCAGTTTGCCCGTATGCTTATGCAAACATCAACTTTTGGAATTACAATTTTTCATGGTGAAACTTGCAGAAACAAATATTGAATAAGAATTTCTAGTTCATTTATTTGTAACCTCAAATTTTATATAATAATTTTAGGATAATTCAATAAAATTTTAAACAATCATTAGGCCTTTTTGTATGATAACTGCAATTGGCCAAACATAGCACACAAAATGTTTAATAGGCAACTCTGTCTTGTGAGAGAGCGATTAGCTGACACGTTCTTACGGAAAAAATCAAAATTGTTTTGATTTCTACGTTCCGGGCTACATACGTTCGTGCGTTGAACGTCGGTGAGTTTTCGTTTACATTGCACACTCATAAGTTAGGTCGTGTCAGCTGACACGTTTTTTGTACGTACGTTCGTGGGTAACTGAGGTATTAGTTGCATGCCTCACGTGTAACAAGGTTACTCAACAAGCTGCATAACAATTGCCTTCGATTTTATGCTTTGCCCTGATACTGTGATAGAAAAAATATATGATTGTTGTTGTTGTCATGTTACATGGTAGCAGCAGCATTTCTCTGTATTGTTATGCATTTGACAATATGACGATAAGCCATTGTAGTATATGAGAACACAGCACGAAGAGCACTGTAAAGCGGTTAGCGACGACGCGAATATCATTTACAGATAAATTGAAGAAAGGAGGAAATACCTTTCATTTCCATTCTCACATTCATAAATCTTCAAATAAATTTATGAAATAACAAAGGCGTGTGTGTGTGTGTGTTTGTGCATGTGTATGAGAAGCACGAACGTTGGTAGTGTGTTTTGAATGATTTTGTCTTTACAGCAGATTTATGCTCAGTTATTTTCAATTAGAATACCTCAACGCACAATTTTATTAAATTCTTCTTTTACGTAAATATCTCTACATAAAATGCCAATTTCACACAGAGGCTTAATGAAATAATTAGCCAAAAATAAAGCCCTAATCGGGCTCAATCTTCCATACAAAATACAAATTCTTAATTATCTCATTATTGCTTTATTGAATGCCTAATCGAGTGGCAAATCCAGTCGGTTTTGCTTGGTGCTTCGAATTTTATTGTCAATGTAACAAAGTTCGGGTGTAACAGAACATTACATACTCAGCTGAGAGTTTTGGAGGCAAAATAAGGGAAAATCACCATTTAGCAAAATTAACATAGGGTAACCCTGGAATGTGTTTGTACGATATGGGTATCAAATGAAAGGTGTTAATGAGTATTTTAAAAGGGAGTGGGCCTTAGTTCTATAGGTGGACGCCTTTTCGAGATATCGCCATAAAGGTGGACCAGGGGTGACTCTAGAATGTGTTTGTACGATATGGGTATCAAATTAAAGATATTAATGGGGGTTTTAATAGGGAGTGGCCCTTAGTTTTATATGTGAAGGCGTTTCGAGATATCGACAAAAATGTGGACCAGGGTGACCCAGAACATCATGTGTCGGGTACCGCTAATTCATTTATATATGTAATACCAGGAACAGTATTCCTGCCAAGATTCCAAGGGCGTTTGATTTCGCTCTGCAGAACTTTTGTCATTTTCTTCTACTTAATATGGTAGGCGTCACACC